>NW_024080901.1:0-138739 GCF_003009895.1 Hyaena hyaena | reverse complement strand
TCTCTCCCTTTCCCCCACCATTTCCGCCCTTCTTCTCCCCCTTGTTCCTCCGTCAAGTTCCTCCTAATCCTCCTATACGTGCAAACATGTGCTCTCTTTTCTTTTTGAGAAGCCTGCCTAGAGGTTTGTCTATTTTGTTTATTTTTTCAAAAAACCAACTCTTGATTTCATTGATCTGTTCATTTGTTTTTTTGTATTCTATATTGTTTATTTCTACCCTGATTTTTATTATATCTCTTCTCCTACTGGATTTGGGGTGCTCTTGTTGCTCTCCTAGTTCTAGTTCCTTTAGGTGCACTATTAGATTTTATACTTGTGCTTTTTCTAATTCCTTGAAATAGGCTTGGAGTGCGATGTACTTAGCTCTTAGGACTGTCTTTGCAGCATCCCATAGAGTTTGAATTGTTGTATTTTCATTTTCATTTGTTTCCATATGTTTTTAAATTTCTTCTCTAATTGCCTGATTGGTCCATTCCTTCTTTAGTAGGGTGTCCTTTAACCTCCCTATTTTTGGATGTTTTCCAGACTTTTTCCTGTGGTTTATTTCAAGTTTCATAGCATTGTGATCTGAAACTGTGCATCGTTGATCTATATTCTTTTATATTTATTGAGGGCTGCTTCATGTCCCAGTATGTGATATAATTTGGAGAATGTGCCATGCACACTTGAGAAGAAAGTGAATTCCATGGCATCAGGATGTACAGTTCTAAATATATCTGAGAAGAAGGGGAAAAATAGTTGGGGAGAGCGAGGGAGGCAAACCATGAGAGACTCTTGAATGCTGAGAACAAACTGAGGGCTGCTAGGGGTGGAGGAGAGGGGAAGGGGAGTGATGGGCATGGAGGAGGGCACTTGTTGGGATGAGCACTGTGTGTTATATGGAAACCGGCTTGGCAATAACTACTTAAGAAAAATAAAATAAAATAAAATATTTCTAAAAAAAAGAAAGTTAAAATTTCGCAATGTTAAAGGAGCTAAGTGTTACTAACAAGTATGTTACCCTATCTATTCTTCTTTGTAACCTTGGTTCAATAAATAATTAAATATGAAGCTGCGAAAATAAATAATAAATCTTTCAAATTCATCTGGTCCAATGTGTCATTCAAGTCCATTGTTTCTTTAGTGATTTTTCTGTCTAGTTGATCTATCCATTGCTGTAAGTGAAGTATTAATGTCTCCTGCTGTTAGCACATTCTTATACATAAGATTGTTTCTGTTTATGATTAATTGTTTTATGTATTTTGTTGCTTCTGTATTTGGTACATACACATTTATAATTGTTAGCTCTTTCTGATGGATAGACCCTGTAATTATTATATAATGCCCTTCTTCATCCCTTGTTACTGCCTTTTCTTTAAAGTCCTGTTTGTCTGACATAACTACTCCAGCTTTCTTTTGACTTCCAGCAGCATGATATATATTTCTCCATCCCCTTACTTTCAATCTGAAGGTGTCCTCAGGTCTAAAACGAGTTTCTTGTAGACAGCAAATAGATGGATTTTGTTTTTTTATCCATTCTGCTACCCTGTGTCTTTTGATTGGAGCATTTAGTCCATTTACATTCAGTGTTATCATTGAAAAATATGGGTTTAGAGTCATTGTGTTCTTTGTCGGATTCCTGCTTTTGGTGGTGTCTCTGGTATCTTGCATTCCTTGCAACATTTCCCTCATAAAGTCTCCCTTAGGATTTCTTGTAGGGCTGTTTTAGTGGTGACAAATTCTTTCAATATTTGTATATTTGGGAAGACTTTTATCTCTCCTTCTATTCTGAATGACAGGCTTGCTGGATAGAGGATTCTTGGCTGCATATTTTCTGTTCAGCACATTGAAGATCTCCTGCCATTCCTTTCTGGCCTGCCAAGTTTCATTAGATAGGTCTGTCACCACTCTGATAGGTTTCCCTTTGTATGTTAGGGCCCTTTGATCCCTAGCCGCTTTCAGAATTCTCTCTTTGTCCTTATATTTTGCCAGTTTCACGATGATATGTAGTGCAGAAGATTGATTCAAGCTACATCTGAGGGGAGTTCTCTGTGTCTCTTGGATTTCAATGTCTGTTTTCTTCCCCAGATTGGAGAAGTTCTCTGCTATAATTTGTTCAAGGCCTCCTTCAGTGACATTCCCTCTCTCTTCCTCTTCTGGAATTCCTATGACAGGTATATTCTTGCGTTTGATTGTATCACTCAGCTCTAGAACTCTCCTTTCTTGTTACTGGATCAGTTTACCTTTTTCTCGGCTTCCTCTTTTTCTATAATTGTGTCTTCTAATTCACTTATTCTCCTCTCTGCCTCTTCAATCTGTGCATTGGACGCCTCCATTTTATTATGCATCTCATTTATAGCATTTTTTAAATTCATCACAACTATTTTTAAGCTCCATAGTCTTTGTAGCTATAGTTTCTCTGATGTCTTCCATGCCTTTTTCAAACTCAGCGATTAATTTGATGACTATTGTCCTAAATTCTTGTTCAGTTATGTTGCTTATATTTGTTTTGAGCAGTTCTTTAGCTGTCATTTTTTCCTGGAATTTCTTTACAGGAGAGTTCTTCCATTCCGTATATTTGGTTAGCTTTCTGTTTCTTGTTAGTTTTAAAAGCTTGTTATGCACTCTGTCCCTGTGAGTACTGCTGTATTAAAGAAGGCTCTTTGACTGTCCAGGGCCTGTCTGTTCAGGAAGTGTTCTTTGAATGGTATCTCTTGGTCTCTCTTGTTGAGACTTTGGTTATTTTATTTCCCTACTCGTAGTGGTATTTGGGACTCTCTACCACGTGTATTTTGGCTTGCTTCTTGAGGTAGCCGCTATAAGGTTTCCTCAGCAGACTCTGTCTCCTTTTCCTCCCAAACTCCTGGATTCTCTATGGGTTCCTATGGCCTCAGGCCTTCTCTGTTTGAGAGATGGGGGCAAGTGAAATGTATGGAGCTCCTACTTCTCCACCATCTTACCTCCTGAAAGTTTCTTTTGATGAAGGCCAAAGTTCTATTGCTTTCATTGGTGATGTTAGTGATGCATTTGGGAAAAAATCATATGGTGTTTCATGTGCAAAATGGAGATGCTAGTACCTGCCTGACCACTCTATGAAATTGTAATTACCAGAAGAGATACAATTTTTGGTAAACCTTGACCAGTGTGGGTAGTTTGTCTCAGGGGATGCTTTCTTGAATGGCAGGACTGATTTCTCTATAGCAGTAATTTTCCAGCTGTGGTCACTGAACCAGCCACATCAACATCCACATTACCTGGGAACTTGTTAGATGTGCAGATTATCTAGCCCCACTCTAGACTTGCTGAATCAGATACTCTGTGCTTCAAAGAGTTTTCCAGGTGACCCTTTGGCATGATAAAATATAGGAAGTACAACTCTAATTCTTCTCTGAGTTTAAAGAAGTCTCTGTTAATGATTTTTCAGCTCAGAAATTTCCATCAAGGGTCTCAATCTTTAAGTTTATCTATTGAGACATTTTCACCTGCCAAGAAGTCCATATTTTTATTTCTGATGCTTAAGGTAGTTCCTAGCTGTTTTAAAAGCATTTAAAATGAGCAAAAGCTCACATTTAATTATTGGTAGATTCTATGACATAATTACATTTTGCTACATTTTTATGTTTAGTTCTATTGCTAAAATATCATAGCATTGTTTTAGGGGGGGATATTTTTATGGATTTTGCTACATATATAATTAAAGATACTATTTATTGTACTCTTCTGTTACTATTTTATAAATAGTGTCTTATTTAATCATTATTATTATTCTGTTTTACATGTGGCCCAGAGAAATTATCTGGTCAGTAAGAAATTATCTCTTAGTTCCAAGATAAGAAATTTTATCGTTATATCATATTGCCTTCCAAACGTAAGTTAGAACTCTAGCTAAGAAGGAAAACTTTCTAATTCTTTTTACAAGGAAAATATAGCTCTTATACTAAGTCACTAAAAAATTTTTTTAATGGTATTATTTTTGAGAAAGAGGGAGACACAAAACATGAGCAGGGGAGGTTCAGAGAGAGAGGGAGACACAGAATCCGGTGCAGGCTCCAGGCTCTGATCTGTCAGCACAGAGCCTGATGTGGCACCTGAACTCATAGACTGTGAGACCATAACCTGAGCTGAAGTTGGCCGCTTAACCAACTGATCCTCCCAGGTACCTCACTAAATCTTTAAAAGACTGGAAAGTTAATAAAAGATGGCTTCCAATTAAACACATTACAGATCAATATGCAAATGTCCAAATTTAATTATAGCAACCAAGAATCAAATTATTTTAAATGAATAATATGCCATACTCAAGTGAGATTTTCTACAGGATTTGAAAGATAGAACAACATCAATAAATCTTTTTTGTAATTATTTATATTAACAGTACACGGAAAATAAAGTATATGCTCTCAATAAAAATGGACAGTTGTTTGATAAAATTATGACAGTAATTGCAAAGAAAACACTTATCCTGTTAATTCATTAAACAACTCCATGCTTAGTGGCAACCCATAGACATTTCTTCTTAAAGAAGATATTTGAGATAAATTTTTATGTATATATATATGTACATATATATAACAATTTGAACGATGCATACAGCCTGAGTCTACAGTTTTGTTTTCTTAGGGAATAATTGTGTAAGGATGTATGCATGAGATAGTGTTCATTATAGTGAATATAAGGCAATACAGTTTCTGAAGTTGGAATTGGTAAGATCAATCACGATTCATTCCAACCATTAAAGGTTATGATTGAGGGCTCCAGTTCAAGTTGCTAAATTGAACACACACCAATCTTCTCCACTTTATGAAATGCTATTGAAATAACAGTACAGAAATAAAACAGACTTTACAGAGAAGTACAACAGGAGTGGGAGATGAAAAGAGATCTCAGGGATTTTTTGAAAGAGTGAAAAGCAGATGGAAGATTGATATTTGAGGTAATGTGATGGACTGAGGTATACTGTGCTGTACCTGCAGAGGATCTTTTCTTGTGTTGTGTACTAAGCAGTCTTCCCTTGCAGAACCCTGAGAAGCACAGGCTCACAGAGATTGGGGGTGTAGTTGGAGCTGAGGGATAATTTGAAAGTTTGTATGCAGAGTGATTGGACATCCATTCTCCCTCTTGCTATAACTTTCCTCGCTCAACCTCCCTGGCCAACTCTCAGGTAATAGAATTAAGAAAGTGTTTTTCTAGAGAGATATTACCAGACGAGCTCTGGAATCATTGATATCAGAGAAACAGAATTGAAGGGAGGCACTGGACTAAACACAAGGGGATTAGGTGAAACTCTGCATAGGGAAACTGTGTAGTTTAGTCCTCAAATGCCCATCAGATTGAAGACCAGATAATTCCTCCTTGATCTATCCTAAAGAATAAACTTCCAGATACTTTTTTTTCTGAGTCACGAATGGAAAAGTGACCATAATCTTGTTACTATCCTTTGAGACATTCAAATTAACAAGTCCTACAGAAATACAAGGACTGTTGACTTTTATGTGTTTCACTTTTAAATGTAAACAGATTTTAAGAATCAAGAAATATCTGAGGGAGAGTCTCCAACCTGAAAGTGAAAACCCAAAAGAAAGAATTCTAAAAGAAACCCTAGAGAAACAGAAATAGTGCAGGAAATAGAAAAAAAACCACTAAGAAACAACCCTAATAAATAAATAAAATTGTTTTTCTTAAGGAGACAAGACAATATTACATTTTTAAAAATGGAAAGAGACTCAATGGAAAGGATACTAACTAACAACAATATAATAATATTTAGAAATTAGAAATGTAATAGCCAAAGTGAAAAGTCCAAAGAAGATTCCCAGGGGGCCTGGTGAAATCTCCCAGGAAGAAGAAGATAAAGAAAAAACACAAAATAGGGAAGAAAATGCTACTTTAAAGGATAAGACTGTATGTGTAACTACTAACTGATACAAGTCACAAAGAAGGAAGTCGAAAGAAAATGGAGGGTAATAAATGATCAGTGACATAACATAATAAAAACATCTATAATTAAGGTACACATATCTCTGAGTCTAAAGGATGCAGTGATGATGTCTGGGTGGCTCAGTTGGTTAAGTGTCTAACTTAGGCTCAGGTCATGATCTCATGGTTCAAGAATTCTAGCCCCACATTGGGTTCTATGCTCTGTCCTCTGTCCCCCCTCTCTCTGCCTCTCCCACTCCCCTACTTGGTGCATGCTCTCTCTCTCTCTCAAAAATAAATTAATCCAAGCAGACCATTAAACCAAGCATAAGGCTGTCTAAGCACGAGGCCCTATGTGACCGCTGGTTACCTGCCCAGGTAGCCGGTCCTGCCTGTAAAGATACCCGAATCTCCCACGGCCCCACATAAAACATTTGACCTCAAACATAATAATGGATGCTAGAAGGAAATGAAGCAATTCATTCTTCAACTGTCTCAGTGAAAATCATTTTAATTTAGAGTCTAATCATTGACCAAATTATTGAGTGTGAAAATAAAATAAAAGGTTTGAAATGTGAAGGGGTCAAAGGTTTTCCTTTTCAACCTATTTAGGGAGCTCTGGAAGATGTGCTTCAGCAGCACAAAGGGTAAACCAGGACTAAGAAACAGAAATTCCATTAAAGAAAGTAGTCCAAGGACTGCTTCCAAGGGAAATCCAAGCGTGGCCTTCCTATCAAGCCGCAGCACAACTAGTTCAGATTGGAGCAGAAGCACAGAGGGCTTTAGTAAGAAAAAAAAAGTAGAAATTATGCTACATGATGTAGGTGATCATCTCGAAAGTAAACATTGACAGGTATGTAACTCATAATCATGTGGAAGAAAATGAGTCTAGGGATCATGCCGTTGTGATTTGTTGTCAGATATTTCTTAAGTACTTTATGAAAACTGTTACTTTTTGTTATTTGGTGAAGTCTATCCATGAAACAATTATATGCCACCTCTAAAAAAAATGTAATGCGCCTCATTTTATTATAGGGTTATTTTTGCTGGTTGTATTTCCTAGACTCTGCCCCACATCCCCTAGCTTCTAGGTAGGGCTGTATGGCTTGTAAGAAATGACATATCACTTTAGGGCCTTGATGATTGAAATGTAGATATGCTTTCTCTACCTTCTCTTTTTCCCTTCTCACCTGAATATAAAGGTCACTCCAGGACAAGGGGTTGATGGTTTATCATAAAGAAGAAATGGTGACATTTAGAAAAGCTATCTGTTAAAAAATAACCTCCATATTGGCTCATTAAATGAAAGAAACAAACTTCTGTTCTATTAGGCCATTTCTTTGTTGCTGTTGTTATTCTGGCAGCCATCCTCACAAGTACCAAATGCAGCTTGGAGGATTTTATGTTAAGTTAGATTAGGCCTCTGTCTTCTGTTAGTATAGTCTGTAGGAATGGGGAAAGACAAAGCTGCAAAAAAATGAATTAGGCTTATTCATCAGGTTTAGTAGCTCCCCAAAGAAGAATACTTTAGGAAGCTGGCTAGTATTTTTTTTATAAATTGGGCTTATGTATTAGGCGAGTAATGTTTTTAACTGAGGATGTCAGAGGGAAGAATAGGTGGATGGGCGGTAGTAGGATCATTTCTGACTCACGATCCAAGTTCTAATTTCAAGCACTGTCCTATTTCCCCACAGTTAAGAACGAAAATTCTAGGATGATAGGCCTAGGAATTAAGAATAATCTAAGCTTCTCATATAAATATTAAAATCCCAAAATAGGCCCATTAATATACACAGACCAAAGTCTCTCCATTTCCATGTGAAAATAAATAACTATATATATTGATAATAAAAGAGTGAGTCCAGGTAGAAAAGACTGTAAGACTTTTGGATGCCTTATGGGGATCTCGTGGAACTGTTGCTGATGAAAGTGAAAAGTTCTAAGGTGCCAGACAGGGAGTGTGAAACGGGAATGGGCCAACTGCTGATGAAGTTGTCTATATTAATGTCAATGTGAAGAATTGTCTTTTAAACTTTCAAATGAGACATATTATCACAAATATTTAAAACACAGATGGATAAATCCACCTATAACTCTTGACCCCGGCCCTTTCATGACCTTTCTTCTCTATCCCCTAATGGGGTGACTTGAAGAGGTGGTAGAGCACATTTAGGTACCAAAAGTAGGTTGCCATCAAAGTCTTAGTGAAATATGCATGCGTGAATTATACATTAAAAGTCTGGGGGGTGTTTGCGGCACCTCGGTGGCTCAGTTGAGTGACTGACCCTTGATTTTGCCTCAGCTCATGATCCTGGGTTGTGGGCCTAGGATTGATGTGCCCTGTATCTGATACTGTGCCGAGCATGGAGCGAGGAGTCTGCTTAAGAGTTTCTCTCTCCCTATCTCTGCCCTTCCCCCACTCATATGGGTGCGTGGGTTTACACGTGCATGCTCTAAATAAGTAAATCAATAAAATTAAAGTCTAGGGGGAAAGGACTTTAATATTTTAGGCAAGTGTAATTTTTTATATATTGAGACTCCTTTATTTTATTCATAACAAGAAGAAACTCCAAATGTGCAAATTTTGGATAAGTAGAATACGTTTAATTAAAGCTAAAGCACCAACATTTAAAAAGATTTTTTTTCTTTAAAAAAAAAAAGGTAATATAGATTAGGCTGCAAAGAAAACTGTAGGTGGGTGGTAGATATGTGTACAAATTCAAAATTACCTAAAATTGGGTAAAATCGGAATGTAACTTGTTTTCATGCCATTGGCAAATCTTTACTCATAGCCTAGTTTATTATGTGGGACAGTGTCAATGCAAGTTATGTGAGAGACAGAAAACTGTGCACTTAAATGACTAAAATATCATGGGTGTTAAGGTCAAGGTGTACCTACAAAAATAGAGTTATAGATAGAATTAAGAAAGTAAAACTTTTCCTGAAGAATATCTGCCACTGTTTAAAAATGCTTAAATAACAATGTCTTTTATTTATTTATTTACTAAAAAATTTTTAACGTTTATTTATTTTTGAGATAGAGAGAGACATACACACACCCAGGGTGAGTGGGGGAGGGACAGAGAGAGAGACACAGAATTTGAAGCAGGCTCCAGGCTCCAAACTGTCAGCACAGAGCCCAACTTGGGGCTTGAACTCATGAGCCATGAGATCATGACGTGAGCTTAAGTCAGACACTTAACTGACTGAGCCACCTGGGGCCCCCAATAACAGAATCTTTTAAATAATGATTTTATTTATCATCTAGTTTCTTTAAATGCATGTCAAGATTTTTAGAGACATAATTTGTCCTAGTTTTGGTTCATTGTAATGATTGACACTAATGTTATTATTGTTCCTAAGAAATAATTTTAGATTTTTTTCCTTGCCCTCTCTCTTACTTCAGAAGTACAACCCACTTTTTTATAACTTACTGGCCATCAAAACACCACCTAGAACTTACCTTATAGGATTTTATAATTTCTAAATTTAAAAAAAATCTGAATACTAAGGCCATATCCTACAGTATTATACATGTTGTTGTTATTTTTTGTGTGTATTTTTCCTGTTAATTCTCCTTCTGAAAAATCTCAATGGTTCATTAAGTTTTTAAATCTTTGGCCATTAGATTATCATACTTTAAAATGTCACACTAATGCCTTAGGATTTTTATATTACCACAGATAAATTTTCATTTTATTTTTGAAATTTGGCAGGAGTTAAACATTAAGACAGAAGTATTAAATTTCAAAGGCTAGCATCTGTGTTATTATAAAAAGATACTTCCTTTATATGATTTTTGGAATAAATGACAAAAGTAATTCAAATATTATAACTAGTAACATATTTTAACTAAAAATGTTAATATTAATAAATCATTAAATCAATGAATGTGTCCAATAACTTAAAAGTTAACTTAGCTTTTCTAAGTATGGAAAGAGAAGGAAATATCTGAAGATGAAGAGAAAAAATCAGAATAAATTTTCAATACAAAAATTTTTGGAGGAGGAAAATGAAGGTATTTTCTAGAAAATCTAATATGTCAATCTTTTTGAAACTTAGTAAGAATGGGGACAGTAAAATATGTATTAAACAACAGATTAGTCTGGAATTTATTGTTTTCAAGTGACAGAAATCTAACTTGGTCAGTTTAGTCAAAAAGCTCAATTTA
Organism: Hyaena hyaena; assembly: GCF_003009895.1. Lineage (NCBI taxonomy): Eukaryota > Metazoa > Chordata > Mammalia > Carnivora > Hyaenidae > Hyaena > Hyaena hyaena. The sequence continues at coordinate 128,673 of NW_024080901.1, read as the reverse complement.
TTTACTCACCTAATTACACCCTTGAGAAAGGCAGAGACGCAACTAGACTTCATTAAAGCTAGATCACTACCTCCAGCCCTGATAAAGCTCTCTTTTTCCATCTTGCCTGCCTATATCTCTCTCCATATCATCTGTGTTGCCTCAGATGATGTCCTTCCGTGAAGACAGGAGAAAGGCTGCTTGTAGCTCTCAACTTCTTCACCAGAAAAGGGATTAAGATCATCTTGCTGTTCAAAAAAAGAAAAAAAAAATCTAAGGAAGGGTCTTAGTCGATTTGGGTTGTAATAACAAAATAGGACCCACTGGGTAAATTATAAACAATAGAAATTGATTTCTCACAGGTCTGGAGACTGGAAGTCCAAGATCAGAAGACCAGCGTGGCTGGGGGAGGTTCTGCCTCCAGGTTACAAATTTCTTATTGTCCCCTCATATGGTGGAAGGGACTAGGGAAATCTGTGAGATCTCTTCTGTGAGGGCACTCATTCTTTTCATGAGAGTTCCAACCTCATGATTTAAACACTTCCCAAATTTTTAATATGAGCTACAAATGCCTGATGGCGTTAGGCGGAAGAATGGTTGGGTATGATCTAGACAGTTGTGCCACGCAGTTTGGGATGAGTAACTGATGTGAGGTCAGTCTTCCTGTAATTTGACTGAGCGTCCATGACGCTTTGGTGAATCCAGACCAGGTGTCCTTTAAAAAAGTATATATAAATATCCAATTGTGTACAAGATGTTTTGATAACCATATACATAGTGAAATGATGATTACAGTCAGGCTAATTAACATATATATCTCCTTACATAGTTATCATTTTCTGTGTGGACGATGAGGCACCTAAAATTTACTCTCTTCACCAATGTCCAGCATACAATATAGCATTGTTAATTATAATCATTATGCCATACATCAGATCTTTAGACTTACTCATCCTACATAACTGCAATTTTGTACTCTTTGACCGACATGTGGTTCTGAGTGATCTCATCCAGGGTATGGTTCAAGGAAGATGAAGCTTTACTTAGTGATATTACTAAGTGATTTACTAGGGATATTACTGCAAAGGAGTGCTTTATATTTGTCAAGTCATAGTTTATGCAGTTGTAGTCATTACTTACAATAAGAAGTTCAAACATCTTTCTGATAAAAGCCAGAACATCACAGAGACTATCAAGGAGATAGGTTTGGTGAAGATAGAACAGAAAATAACACATAAGGATAATGACTTGACTGTGTAGCTTACCTCTCAAAATATGGCAGGATCTTATGTGACTAAAGCTGTCTCCTTCAATGAAACTCTAGCATCTGAAAGCCATTGGGTAAATTTTTCATTGTACCCTGCCAGTCAAATTCTACCATCCCCCACCTTTCTTGTTTATTTCAGTTAAATATTTTTATTTTATTTTTATTTAAAAAATGTTTTTAATGTTTAATTTACTTTTGAGAGAGAGAGAGAGAGAGAGAGAGAGAGAGCGAGCACACAAGCAAGGAAGGGGCAGAGAGAGAGAGGGGAATCTGAAGCAGAATCCAAAACCAGCCCTGCTTCGAGCTGTCAGCACAGAGCCTGACATGGGGCTCGAACTCACGAACCATGAGATCATGACCTGAGCTGAAGTTGGACACTTGACTAACTGAGCCACCAGGTGCCCCTCAGCTATGTATTTTTAAATCACAGTGTAACAAATTTCCCAAAGGTGAATTTCCCACATTTCCACAATTTAAGGCCAATAGAAAGCTGACAGTTAGAACTTGAATTTAATTCAAACCTTTATGTCAATGACTATTCTGACGTCAGAATCGCATGAATACTTTGAAGAAGCCTTTTTCTTTTTGGAGAATAGTGGACCCATAAAGAATCTTCATGTATAATTGGAATCTCATATCTTGAGGTTTTAAAAACTCTGCTCGTCCAATTTTGAAATCAGATCAGAGTTACAATTGCTGCAGCAGTAGGACTGGAATTTTCTGACATAATGCAGTTTATCAAATTACTGTTCCCTATCCCTTATAGAGATTACTAAACTAGTTGTCTTTAAGTATTTTCTTTAGGTATGTGTGAGGGCATGTTTCATCAAGTTTCATCTATTTTGGGGAGACAGTTTTACATTTAAATCCATTTTATACAACCTATAGAGTTTCACATTGGATTTGAGAAGTCTGTATTCCGATACTGACCTAAATTCCCAAGCAACAGTATACTAAGTATCTACTCAATCACTTATAATTGCATCAGTGTATTGAACATTTTTTAAAGAATAATTTGTGAATATTTTCAAGGGCACAGAAAAGATTTCCTTGAGTAGACATAAACTTTCAATTTAAAGGGGGCCTATATATCTACTGAGTCTCTAAAAATTGGAGGCGACTGTTAGTTTTATAACAAACAGGTGGGTACCAGCTAAAGATATCAGTTAGTCCGTTGTTATCTCTACTGATGCTGAGGAAAACCACAGAGCATATTGCGAGTATCAAACACTTAAGGGTTATTAATTTCTAAAACTTTTTTGGAAAAAATTTGAGCAACAAAGCTAATAATAACAGCTTCACAAACCATAAACTATGAAGACTTTATTTCTGGCTGCGTCAGAGTATCTTGCATTGGATCAGCTATTGCACTGGGCCAATAAGAACAGTTAGATTGAAAAACAAAATTAAAAAAAAAAAAAAAAGGAAGCTAGGATCTGAGAGACCAAGTCCACAGAGAATGGAGAAGCCAACCTTCTCCACCAGGCCATCCTCTCTGTGTGTTTTCAAGGGTTCCAGGGCAGCCTGGTAGAAAGCAGACAATGAGAGCTTATGGAAGTCCTCTGGAAAAAGAATTACAATTGAAGGACAAAAACATCATCTAGGCTAAGGCCCTGGGGAAAAGGGAACCACCACAGAGAAGTGAACCCAACATTCTGTAGAAATTTGCTAAATTGTTTGCTGTGCTGATATTAGAAATGAGAAGGGGATGCTAAGCAGTGACAAGGCTAAATAGAGATGTCGACACGGCCATGCAGCTAGGAGACCACAGGAGTCAGGGCCTTGCGTGGAAGACAGCTCAGGTGGAACCATGCCAAGAGACAAAGGAAGAAGAGAAAGGTGAAACTCACTACTCATCATGGGTCTCTTTCAAGTTTTGACTTCAGTCCTTAATTCTTCTGCCGGTGTCTACTTTTCAGGGTCCTTAAGGAGTTGTTCTTTATAGTCTTTCCAGAGTTTTGACTTGTAATCAGTAGGTGAGGTAGACTGTAGTTGGCTTGCTCCATGTTAGCAATTACTGGAAACTTAGTTTATTTTTTAAAATACGCACTAATACAGACTACTACAAGTATACATCAGAGGGTCACTACCCTTAATTATGGTGTTATAGATGAAAAATGGAGTCTGATACTTCTGCATTTTAGAAAGCTCCTCCCCCAGTAAATTTTTTAAAAACATTTGTCTAGTGGAGACAATTTGAATATCAGTTGGATTTTAGGAAACTTATGTTTCAGTCTGGAATTCAGTACAAAACAGTTTTCTACTCAAATTCCAACTTTTCCACTATGCTGAAAAAAGTGATTTTGATGAAATAATTTTGAAAATGTAAGCAACAGCATCAAATGTATCAATCACATGTGCTTTAAACTATCAAAAAACTTTTTTTTGCATCATGTAATATTTTAACATGGAAAGAAAACTAGGTTACAAAGTATCAGTTTGTAAAAACAAAATGAGCCCATTAGGGCCCTCTAATCCCTGATTCTAAGTTGTCATCGCAATGACCAACAGAAGATACGAGGTAAAGAAAACCTACATCATTTCTAGTGACAGTGGAGTAATTAATACCTTCCATATACTAAAACTTTGGAATTTGAACTTGAGATAATCTGAATAACAAAGTCACACTGAATCAACTTGCAGTTCTCCCTCCAGATAGGTGTCATTACCGTGGAATTACTAGTGGAGGACACCCTGGCAGAACTTCAGTAACTGCCACAAATTTTGTGAGGAAAAGTTGAACAGTAGTGGAGAAAATGAAAATGTACTAATCAAGTTAACAGAAAAAAATCCGACTCTTGAACAACATCAAAAGGGTCTTCTGGGTATAGGAGAAGTTAATAGAATGATACCAAGTTCAAGGTATTTTCTTTTGAAGTGTCTCCATGTTACTTATAAAGAATGTGATGAGAATTCAGTCTAAGCAACAAAACAGGAAAACCAGACTGGCCTCAGACTTCCCGATATTAAAAATCTGAGGGTAATGAACCAACTTCTTCAGAATTTTAAGTGGAAAAGAAAACTTGTGACCTTCAATTTCTCTACATAGCTAAGTTAATTTTAATTGCATTGGCAGAATATTACTTTCAGATTTTTTTTTTGGAACAAAAAAAGTTTATTATTCTAAGCAGTTTTTACGGGTCAGGAACAGCTTAATTGATTGTTTCTTTTTTTTTTTTCTTAAGTTTTTATTTAAATTCCAGATAGTTAAGACACAGTGTAATATCAGTTTCAGGCGTACATTATAGTGATTCAACACTTCCGTACATCACCCAGTGCTCATCATGACAAGTGCCCTCCTTAATCCCCATCACCTACTTAACCCATTCTCCCACCCTACTTTCAGATTATTTTTGAGACATTTTCCACGCGACATACTTTACACCTTTTCACCACTGTCCTGGGGGATAGAACTAAGTCTTAACAGGAGTTTAAGTATTTAGCATGGCCTAAATTTTATTTGCTGCAAGATCTTTTATAGTTATTCTCTTTAGACTACAGCCACTGCCTCCATATTCCACTAAGTAGAATACCAATCACATATTTAGTCATATTTCTTTGTAATAAAATTGCTATACTTTTTAAAATTCACATTAGACTTCTGGGAACTTAATACACTGAAAAGTTACTTCACATGAATGGATGTTTATCACTTATAACATGCAAGTACAGTGAAAAAAGTTGAAAAAATATCCCATGAGTACTGCCATTTTGAAGACAATAGACATTCATTGTCAGTTATAGAAGAAATCAAAACATATACCAACCCCCAATAAGACTTGTTATAAAGATTATTTTGTTACGGAAATAAGTTTCAATTTTCTTCAATATTTAACCAGAATTTCAGTGCAGTGGTAAAACGCAGAGAAAGTGAAAACATTTCCTTATGCAAGTGAAATTTGGAGACTCTGATAAAGTTTGTTATTCATTAGTTTTTGAATATCACAACTTCCATTTTTGGATTCCCAAAATGATATCCTGGTTATGGCTGATTACCTCTGCAAGGCAGTAAATAAGTATTGTTTCTAGCTAATGGCTACCATGGCAGATGTCATGAGTCACTGGGATAAGATTTATTCTTTAAGTGTTGGCTTAAAAAATGACTAAGTCAGGGAATTAACAGGTGCGTTAGCATTTTGATGTGGAAATCATTTCTGTTCTTTGTTTCCACCCATTGTTTCAAGTGGTTTTTCTATGATGCCGAGGAGAGCTTCCTGAGAATAAAACAAAAGCTTGCTGATTGGGTCAAGTTTACATTATGCCTTATCATTTACATCCCTTCAAGCTGGGTGGCACTAAAACAATTTCTGGGGAGAGGGGGGCAGTGGTGGCAGGAGAGAGGAGGGGTGTACACAGAGAGAACATTCATTTTTAATTCTGGTATAGTGGCCCAGATGGGGAATGTCCCACATAGAGTTGTTTCTAGTCTCTGCTTAAACACATAATGACTTTATCATTTTTGTGTGCCTGCTCTCTCTCCCTGTGGGAAGACAGAGAATGGAGAATGAAAAGAAAATTGAGCTTATTCTTTAATTTTCTGCAAAACCCAAATGCATACTTAAAAGAAAATAAGAAAGTTACTGTCAGCTTATATATAACCACTCTCATTCATGGTACTTAAATCAGGAAAGGCATGTCTGCTTTTGTCATGAATATTTTAAGGTTTCAGGGATGCTCAGGGAACAGCAGTCTTACCTGGCACGCAAGCAGCAGTCACTGTTTGAAGGACAAAAACTGCATCATCGTGTGTGTGTGTGTGTGTGTGTGTGTGTGTGTGTGTGTGTGGTGGAGTCATTTCTAATTACTTCAATAGTATGTATCTCATCTATCAGGGCTCCCCCAGTGAAAGACTGGGAATACCCATAGATTTTTTTTTCAGTCTTCTTTACTGTAATTGCATTTTATAAGTGATAAACATCTATTCACATTAAGTAACTTTTCAATTTATTAAGTTCCCCAAAGTCTAATGTGAATTGAGAAAAGTTTATCAACTTTACTACAAAGAAATATGACTATGTCATTGGTATTCTACTTAGTAGAATATGAAGGCTGTGGCTGTAGCATACAGAGAATAACTATAAAAGATTTTGTGGCAAATAAAATTTAGGAGATGATAAATATTTAAACTCTTGTAAAGATCTAAGCCCATCCCGCAAGAAAGTGGTGAAAGGTGTAAAGTTTGTCACATGGAAAATGCCTCAAAATAATCTGGAAGTAATATTCTGCCAATGCAATTAAACATTCTGGTCCAAAAACCCTCTAGCTCTAAAAATGTGCTATATATTTTTAAAAATATTTTATTATATATATGTGTGTACATATAATTTTGATAACAGTTTCCATAGTCATTTACGTGACTTTAATTTAAATAAGTAATCCATTGAATTCAGTTCATGTTCTTGGAACTATTTCCAGATAGGTAAAGTATGAAATACGTACCAGATGTTATCCTTGGCTTTAAAATAATTATAATCTAGCTTGAGAAAGAAATTATAAATATACATACCCAAACTAAACATTGATTTTAAGAATTTAAATAATTGCCAGAGAAGATTTAATTGTATTAAAATCAATTACAAATATAGCTTTTATAGGAGAAGTCAGAGAATGAAAGAATATCTTCTGCTTAAGCAAGAGTATCCTGAGGAGGTAGAACTAGAAATGAATCTTATGGATATTACCCTGGAGATGAGAGCAGAGAAAGTGTTCTAAGTAAGTAAAATATTAAAAAATGAATGCAGGAGACTCCAGTAGTCCATGGAATGGATAGAAATACTTTTTTTTTTTTTCAATTCACATCTATTGTCCCCTAGAATGAAATACCAATTTAAGGCACCTCTGTAGTAGTATGGGAGGTGGCTGAGATGGATATGAGGAATGTGCTAGAATAAACTGGCTATTTCCAAATGTATGATAGAACTTTAAACTTAGAACTTTAAATTCAAGACACATAGAACAGGGGAATTTCTATGACTGTGTTAAAAGATCTCTTGTATTTTGTAGCTTCAGGGATCTTGGAGAATGGCAATGGACTCATAAACTTAATGAGATGAGGATTACAATCCTAGGTTCTGTTTCAGAATTTTTTTTCCTGGAGAATATAAGACAAACCTTCTACGTACAGTACAAATACACCTGAGTTCTCCTAGTGGAGATATCAGGACAATTTTTAATCCTTCATTAGTGTCCTCTCAACTCTCCAGCTATTTGTCTTAATTTGTCTTCATGCCAACCCACGGTCAAACAAATCTGTAATGTTTATATCATGCTGATAAGAGGTCAGTAACAGGAAGATGCAAAACCATAAATGCCTTTGGTTATAAAATCCCACAAACACTTAGGGGCTGAAATCTCCATGAAGATTTCTTGGATCCAGTGGTTTGGTAGTGGTCTCTGTCTAAAGTGAAAAACAAGATGCTACTTTTTAAGGCACTATTACTAATAAGAAAGGAAGCTTTGTTCACACCTTTGGATTTTGTAAGCCTTAGAGGTACACAGCATGTATTAGTGTATATTACCTTCTTACCTAAGGCTTTGAGTGGACTGCAGAGCAAGACAAGTCTCTTCAGCTGGTTCTAGCTTATATACAAGAAGCCTTGCCACTGGGCTACTATGTCATAGTATAGTCAATGTTGCTTTAAGTGTCCATGATAGGACAGGATATAGAAAGGAGCTGGTAAAAATCCCTGATAAGGGAACCAAAGTCCCTTGGACTTACCTACAAAACCATGCAGTTTTCTACAAGCCATTCTTCTTTTGACAAATTTGTTTGCAGATATACCTAATTGAGATTAAATTCCGAACCCTAAGACCAAACATGACCAGACAACCTGAGATGCCCATCACTGATTGGGTATTATCTGATCTACCAACCTATAAAATTAGGTGTCTAAGTGGCACACCATAATCACATGGAGATAGTTCACCCAAGATTGGGTTGAAGTACATGTACATTATATAGGCAGATGGGCCACCCCCAGTGCATCTTCCTTTGCTGCACTTTCACCCATACTTCAACACACTTTCTAGCCATCTAGGGAGTCTCCTATCACCAGCTGAGCAAGGAAAAGAAATGAAAGTCTGCTTATGCATGGTTGTGCAGAATATGCTGGTTCCTGCCATAAGTCCATTGTTAAGAATTATAACCCCATTAAATGGTTGGCACAAAAGGCATATAAATCATTAAATAGTTAGAATTGGTTGTCTATTTTTCCTAGGACTTGAGATAATCTGAGTTTTGGATTTATGCTGCCTGGCTAATGGTCAGGGGGTTGGAAGGAATAGATTTGGAGGGTTGATGATGACAAGAAGCAAGAAGGAAGAGCTATGTGGATGGATGTCTCAGAGTCAGAGGATGTTTTCTCCAAAAATGCTTTATCAGTGCCATCCACTGAAGAAATGGCTGTAAATAATCAGATAGACAAATAACTCATTTTGTGTGTCAGTATTTTCTCTACAATCTTCTGCTTTCTCAATGGGCTTATGAACAAAGTGGATTAAGATGGCAGAGATGCCAGCCAAGTATGTATTTTATAACATGGACTTCTAGGCAAACTTGCCTGGCTACAACTGTCACTGCTGATGGCCCACCTGCCAATAGCAGAGGACAGTGCTGAGCTACTGATATAGATTATGCGGGGCCAGTCAGTTACCTAGCAGCTGGATGATTATATTTGGACCCCTTCTATCATGGAAGATGAAATAATTTGCCCTTCCTGTAATGAATATTTATATTGAATATGGATTTGTTTTCTCTAATGTCATGCTTCTACCAGAGATACCATCCTGTGGCTTACACTTATGACTTATTCAATGCCATGTATCCCACTCATTATTGCTTCTGATCAAGGAATTTATTTTGCACTAACAGAAGTGAGATAGCAAGTTGACTGCTAAGAGAATTACTACTTTTATGTATAAAAAAGAAGCTGGCCTTGTAATATGGAGAAATGGATTATTGAACAATCAGTTATGGCATTAGCTTGGGGGTACCATATTAGAATGCTGCCTACAGTATTTAATATATTCTTTGAACTTGTGGCAAATATATGGTACCCATAGAATATATGAAAGAGTTAGTGCTTTTTTTTCCATTTTATACCTGATAACCCATTTGCAATTTTTTTCTTCCCATTCTCTTGCCCATTTGCATTTTTTTTCTTTCGATTCTCTTGACCTTGAATTCTGCTGGTTTAAGGGTTGAATAGCAATTGCTTGACTGCACTGGAAATTGGGATACCACAGTGCCAGTTTAGACTCCTGACACTACTGGATCCGGAAGCCAATAAGTCTACAATGGCTAGAGTGATTGACTTTTTATTACCAATCCCTGTGACTGCGGCTATGCATTGAGGCAGAAAAATACGTCTGGATGCCAAGGAATTCTTTGTGTGTCTCCTAATACCACCACATCCAGGGATAAAGTTAGCAGGTGTCTATGGAAACTTAATATAGGCAGGAAAACCAAGGTTGAGATCCCTCAGCGATGTGGACCACTCTCTTTTTACTCTTCTCTTTTGTTTGGCAGCTCTTTTCAGTTTCTTTACTGCATTCTTTTATTGTTTCTGAGGTGCATATATCTGAACCACACATGACTTTGTCCTTAGACTTAATGTCTATCAATAATAAATTGATCTCTGAATTCGTTCTATGGTTTTATATACAATCTATACACTGATGACTCAAAAATTTGTATCTGCAGCCAGGACCATTTCCTGGATTACAGATACATGTATCCAGTTGCCTAGGATTCATAAAATTAGCTCAAAACAAAACACTTGACTGTCTTCCTTTTATAGTTTTCTCTGTTTCAGTCAATGACAACTCTTTTCTTCCAGGAGGTGGGACCCCAAATCTTAAAGTCATCACTGATTTTTCTCTATCCCTCACATAACCACATCTAAATCATCATCGAAACCTGTTAGCTATTCTTCCAAAATATATCCAAACTCAATCATTTCTCTTCATTTCTCTTGTTTGAGTTATTGAATAGCCTCCTAAGTATTTCTTATGCATCCATCCTCTGTTAACTGTAGGTGTTGGATGTTTAGACATCTGAGATTTTGCTGACCATGGAGAGAGATTGCCCTTCCCAGGGCTAGCCAATTCCTAGAGATCTAAACAGTGCTCACCTGCATGTACTCTTTTCATATGCAAACCAACCAATCCAAACCCACACCCTCAATCCACTCTTTTTTGAAGCGGTTACACTTCAGACCATTATCCCCCTACCCTAATCCTCCTAGGGCTAGCTAGCTGACAATTTGAGAGCTACTATTCCACCTGCTGAAATTGTTCAAACTAGCCAGTACCCTGCATTGCCTTATCTTTCCTAGAAAAACTACAATCAAGTTTCTTGCCCAAGTTTTCCTCTAACTCCCTCTGCCTCCTGACCATCCCCAGTGCTTCCTCATCTATCCCCTACAGGACTTGGCAGCCCATTCCTCTTCTGAGTTTTGAGTAACAAATGATCTTTTCAATGGCAAAGTCTCCTGACCTGGTGGCCTCATCATACATGAATCATAGTAAAATCTATGTTTAAAAACACATCTTTGACTGCCGTCCCTGTCTCTCCAGTCTAATCTACATAAAGCAGCCAGATGAGCCCTTAAAAAAAGTGAGATCATGTCATTTTTATTTAAAAAAATCAATAGTTTCCCATCTCTCCAAGGTCTTACAAGATACTTTGAGATTCTGTCTCCTCTATGTTCTTCTATCACCTTCTTGCCTCACTGTTCTTCTGGGAGTTTCTTAACAAGTCAAACTGCCCACCTCACAGCCTTTGCATTTGCTTTTCCTCTGCCTAGAGTACTTTTCCCCTACTTATCTACAGATCTTATTTCCTCACTTCTCTAGGTTTCTGCTCCAATACCTGTTAGAGAGGTATTCTCTGTCCTTTGTATATATTGTATATAAAGTAGACCTTGCATCTCCATTCCATCACTTTAACTTCTTTTATCTGTTTCTCTTTTCTTAGTACTTGAAACTACCACCAGACTTCTTCTTCTTCTTCTTCTTCTTCTTCTTCTTCTTCTTCTTCTTCTTCTTCTTCTTCTTCTTCTTCTTCTTCTTCTTCTTCTTCCTCTTCTATTATTTTGATTATTATTGCTGTTGTTATTTTACATATCATGCTACACTGGAATGTAAGTTTCCCAAATGCAGGTACTTTGTTTCTTTCACTACTATATTCATGTGCATAGATAGGATCCTACCACCAAGATAGGTGGTGACTGAATACTTAGGCAATAAGATTAAATTTTTGTTAGTCAAGGGCAGAAACTTTTGGGTATGCAGTTGATGTAAGGGTACTAAGAAAATTTTTCTTTTACAGAAGTAAAATTCAAGACTTAAAGATTGACCTTTAATTTTAAAAAATTATCATTTTTCTAATTGTTGAGAGAGAGAGACAGTGTGCAAGTAGGGGAGGGATAGAGAGAGGGAGACACAGAATCGGAAACAGACCCCAGGCTCTGAATTGTCAGTGCACAGCCCTACGTGGGGCTTGAACTCACCAACCATAAGATCATGGCCTAAGCCCAAGTCGGACACTTAACCAACTTAGCTACCCAGGAGACTCTAAAGATTGACCTCTAAAATGAATACTCTCTATGGTTTAATTCTGTATATGAAAATATATTATGGAAATCTTAGAATAATATCATAGGCTGAAAACCAAACTCCTACTGGACCAGAGAATGTGCAAAATGAGTGTAGGGCATATTGTAGTGCCAGGAGGCAATGAAGGGCTCTAAGAAGAAAATGATGAGTAGTTGTCAATGGAATGATGAGTAGTTGTCAATGGAATGGAGGAGTCCACTGAAAGAGATCCTAATGGCCAAGTCTGGAGCAAGTTTAACAATAAGAAAAGAGTACTACTAGATTATTACCCAAAACATAAATAAATACCTATGAGTCAATAGTAATATAAATGATGCAATAACAAAAATGGAAAGGACAAATCTCTTGTATAGAACTCCAAATAATTTATGTAGATACTTTCTCCACAAAGAGGCATAACTCTCCACTCTTTAAGTGTTGATTCTGCTGAGTTACTTGGCTCCAAAGAGTACAATATGGAAAGGAGAAAGAAGAGTAACTACAGTGGAGAAACCTGAGGAAGACTACCTGAGACAGGTGATGAAGCTTAATATAATCAGTGATAAATGCAGTTGGTCATACGTACACTTGACACGATGTGATAAGAAGCACAGGTCACTTCTGTTGTCTCTCTCCCCAGACCTCAAAACTTCTGTCTAATCATGAGAGAAATATCAGACAAACTCCAATTGAGAGTACTTTCTACAAAATATCTGATCACAATATTGTCAAAGTCATGAGAAACAGTGGTCTTAGAAGCTGTACAGACGAGAGAAGCCTAAAGCATAACAATTAAGTGTATTATTTGGTCCCAGATGGAATCTTGGAACAGAAAAAAGACATTAGGAAAAACTAATAGAAATATGAAATTTAGTTAAGAATAATGAAGCAGTTTTGGTTCATTAACTGTGACAAATGCACTATAATAACGTAAGATGTTAACAGTAGTTGAAACTGGGTGGGAGATATATGGGAGTTCTGTGCACTATCTTTGCAACTTCTTTGTAAATCTAAATTTGTTCCTATAAATCTAATTTTTTAAATCTATTATAAAAAGTTTATTTAAAAAGCTGAGCCCAAGGATGTGATAGACATTGAGTTCTTTATCTTTAAGATATTTATTTATTTTTATTTCTTCAAGCAGATTTCCCAGACTTTAGTCAGATGTAATTTCACCTCAGAATAGAAATAAAATCTATAAGTGTCTATCACTTTGCTAAAGCATATTGATGTTTGTTGGCATCACTCTTAACGATGTTTAAAATGTTTAAGGATAGTGGTGGACGTCATCACGTCCACAGTGACATGAGGTGGTGAGACATCAGAGAAGGCAATTTCTCTCCTGAGTTTCCAACCCCATCAGATTTCCCTTTGTCACCTGTGCCTATGGTCACGTGAACGAGAAGATAATAGAAACACACTGGATTTAGACGATGAACCATCTGTATTATTTTCCTTGAAGAAATTCTCTCCAATTCTCTGTAGTATCTCAGATCTGTGTATATATATTTTTTCTAGCTCTCATCAGCTGAGATCTGAGGGATAATAATGATGTTTCTATACCACCTATCCACCGTAGTTAAGAGAATCTAGGTCCAGCTCAAGGGACCTAACTCATTATTTATGAAAGAAGTACACTCTTACCTGGTCCATGTTTCTTTATTATAGGCTTCCAGTAATTTCTGGTGCCCATGATACCTTTGGAAACCCGTAGTCTCACTAACATATATGCATTACTTCGATCAGAAGTTAGGCTAAATAACTTTTGTCAGGTGGATGCAGGTGTATACCCGGTAGGTTTAGGTTTTCAAGTGTGAACATGGGTCTACATTGAGTAATTTCTCTATCGTCAGAACTATATGCAAGCAAACATTTGCATCACTGGTTTACATAGATTACAAACATGCTTTCAGGAAGGGTACGTCCGCAAACGGGTTTGCAGTCTTGAAGCAAATCCTTTCCTGTGGAATCAGAATCCAGTTAGTTTTCTAACTAACTGTGGGAGCCCGCAGTGTTGAGTTGTGCATCTGGCTGTCTCACTCAGGGCCTCTGGGTGGGTTTCTGGACCAGAGCTCAATGCTACAATGTGTTTGTTACTCACAATCAATTTCCTAATCTTCCTGACTGATTCTCTAACTCATCTCCTCAGGTTGACTCCATAGAGATCTTGTCTACCCCTTGTGCAGGAATATATCTCTCTGTGGGCAGCTATAAACCAATCTGTATAGTTTCTGGAATAGGAGGATCCTATTGGAATAGGAGTTCCAAAGAACTCAGCTTCTCTGCCCTGAAAGCATCCACGCAGCTTATGAAAAACATTTATCTGTGTTTCCTCAGCTTCTTCTAGACCCTCCCTTAGGGTCTAGAATACATTTTTGTGACATATCAAAAGGATGAGAGCGAGCATTGCAAAACAGCAGACCTGTGATTGCGCACAGGCTGTTAGATTGCTGAGGTCACTGTTTCACCTCAGTCTTTCAGAGGAAACATCAATATTCATACTTGCTCATTTTTTTTTAGGTATTTAGAAGACAAACAGCTAAGATTTATTGTTAGCTCCAACATACCTATCACAGTGAAATTTACTTAATTGTGATAACAATTATATGAAGTAGATGTTAGCCCTAATTTAGAGATGAGAATCTGAATTTCAGCAAGGTTAAGTAAACGTGTCTGTGATCTCTCATATAGCAGGTATATATGAGAATTGTACCCAAGTATATTTTGACTCCACATATACTCCCTAGGTCTGCTTAATTCAAACAAGCAGGGAAGCACAGAAAAAGAGAAATATGCAAACAAAAATGGGGGAGAAATACTCCCCGTATACCCAAACACCTTATGGGTTTATTTTCTATTCTCGTATAACTGACAAATTTGGGGATTAAAGAATAAAGTCCTTGATAGATAGAAAGAAGAGCTGAGAAAGGAGAAAGAAAAGAAATCTAAGGTAAAAGTAGTTTTATTTTTTGTAGTCATTGACTAACTTGCAAGATACAGTGTTAGACAAAGCCAGTACAGTTAGCAGTAAAATATACATTCATGAAGAAAACTGATGCTGGGGGAAAGAAAGTCAAAGAAAAAGAATTTCATGCTGAGAATATAGGTTTAGAGCTTCATTGCAAATCAAAAGCCCTTTTTGGAAAACACACAGATAGCAGTATAGCACAGCCTAGAGGATAGGCCAGTTTTAAGAATCACTTAGGTACCTGCTGTAAGGATGAAATCTAAATAACAAATCCTCAAAACTGCTACTGCTGGATAGTTCAAACCGGCAAACAGAGAATAGCTGTGAATTTTTGGTGAGGAAAATAGGTTGCAGGAAAAGCAACAGAAGTTTCTGTTTAACTGTCTGTGAAGAGATGATTTGAAATAACTGGAGTTTTTGGGGTCACTGAGACTGAGATGGTTATGAAAGCGTTCTTCTCTGGGGGAGTTCTAATTTGCCTTATTCACAGACCATTTTAAGTGGTTTTTGGACACGGATTCCAGCCATGGTCGCCACATCCTCATACACAACATCCAGAAGTCTGTTGACACTAAGGTCTGTTATTGAAAGTGTCTGATTCATTTCTTGTCTTCTTTTAGATTGAGTTTACAATATGGTAGGGTGTAGGGATTTAATTTACTTTTCTCTTAAATTGTTGCCCATTGTTTCCATTACCATTTGTGGAACAATCTATCCTTTCTCCTGACATGTATTGTATCGCTAATGTACTGACTGTTATACGTATGTACCTTGTTTCTCTGTTCTTTGCCATTGCCATGTCTGCTTTTATTGGGCCAGTAAAGCCGTTTTGTTTTTAATTCACAGCTGCATTTTTCGAGTACATTTCAATACCCAATAGGGAAAGACATCTTTCCCACAGTTTTGTCTATTCCTAATAAATTTTTCTTCCTGGTAAATCTAAAAATCGTTTGGCAGTATGAAAATAAATATTTTGAACATTCATGATATTCAAAAGCCAAAAGGTATTAAAAGTTACACAGTGAAAATCATTCCTCTCATCCTTGTTTGCTATCTTCTGGTTCCCATGCCATCCTTCTCCCACAAACCACTAACATTTGTTTCATATATATCCTTCCAGAGATTCTTAATGCATGTCAAAACAATGATAGATTCTTAAATTCCCCTTGTCTAAAATGAAAGGTACTTCTCAGCAATATACCTTGGGGATATCTTCGTTTTACTATATAGGCAGCATTACTTTTTTTTTTAATAATAATGGATGTACCATGATTTACATAACTAGGGCCCTATTGATGGACGTGTATATTTTGCCAGTCTTTTACCATTACAATCAATACTGCCATGAGTAAACTTGCATATCAAATCAGTGAAAGAATAACTGTATCAGAATAATTTATCAGGGATAGAATTGTTGGGTCAAAAAGCACAAGTATATATAATTTTGATGGATCTTACCAAATTGCCTTTTGCATCAGGTCATATAAATTTACACTCTCCCCAGCAATGAATGTGGGTAACTGTTTCCTTCTTATGTTAATAACATTGTTTATTATCTAATATTTGGAAATTGCTAATCTGATAATGAAAATGGTATCACATTTAATTCTATGAGTGATATTAAACATCTTTTTTCCATGTTTAAAGGCTATTGTATTGGTTTCTACTCAACTTTTTTAATGGGGTTTTTTGTTTCTAGGAGCTCTTTATAAATAAGGAAAAAGCAAAGCACTTCATGATATGAGTTGAAAATATTTTTCCTCAATACATTGCCTTTAATTTTTTTTCAGATCTTAAAAATATATTGTTACATTATATCAGTTTTTTATGGCTTCTGAAGTTTGAGTCATAAAAAGGCCTTTCTTGAAAATTGTAACAAATAATATGATTTCTTCTTTTTTTTTTTTTATTTCTAGGAGAGAGAGAGAGCGTGAGCAGGGGAGGGTCAGAGAGAGAGGGAGTCACAGACTGAAACAGGCTCCAGGCTCTGAGCTGGCAGTCAGCACAGAGCCCGACGCGGGGCTCGAACCCACGAACCGTGAGATCATGACGTAAGCGAAAGTCGGACGCTTAACCGACCAAGCCACCCAGGCGCCCCTATGATTTCTTCTTATATTTTTATTATTTCATTTTAAAATATAAAACGATGACTTTTTGGTAACTATCCTGCTGTATGATTTAAAGTATGGATTTGACTTTTTTTTTTTTTTTGGCCTAATTGGCTATGAAATTATTCCAACCTCATTTCCCCACTGATTTTATGTGCCACTTTGATCGTATGTTACATTTCATCTTCTATTGGGATATATTCCTGGGCTTTCTTTCCTAATCCCAGTCTATTCATGTACATTTTCTACTATTTTAACGATTGAGGTTTTGTAATACATTTGAACACCTGGTACAGCACCTCTCACCCATTGCTCTTTTTTCGGAGACTTTTCTGGCTCTTCATTTTTGTTTATTTTTCCATATTTATTATCAATTATCTACTTTCAAAGTAATCTTTTTTGAAAATTAGGAACATTATGTCATTACCCCTAGGCTATTTTAACAATTTTATAATGTGAATATTGGAATTTGCAAATATGAGCATGTTACATATTTCTACTTGTTCAGTCTTTTCCTGTGTTCTCTAGTTGTATTTACAATGTTTCTTTAAATGGTTTTCATATTTATAGTTAAGCTTCTTTCTTGGATATGTGTATATTGTGTGGCTATAGGAAATCAAGTCTTTTTTTCGTATCAGATTCTGATTATATAAATGGTCTCTGCATATTAATTTTATGCATAGCTAACTACTAAATTCTCTTATACTCTGTCACATTATCTGAAAATAATGATGGTTTTATCTCTAGTTCAATTTTTGCAGCTTAATTTATTTGCAGTAAAACATCAGATAATAGCAGTATCCTTTTTTTTCTTCATTTAATTAGGAAATCCAGTGCTTCTCTGTTAAGGATAAAGAATTTGGGCTAACATAGATATACATTTTCATGTTGAAAACAAATAATCTGTACTTTCTTTACTGAGTTCTAAAACAACAATTGTGATATTGTATGAAATTATACTAATTTAAAATATCAGTCTCAAGAAGTTAAAAGTCTTTTTTTTCATCATGAAATGGGTTATATCTTCTTATCAGGTAAATACTTTATATGCTTCCTTAAAATTCTGTGCTTTCCTTCATATAGAAGTTTCACTAAGGGGCCAATTATCTTTCTTGCTATCCAATGTTTATATTTAAGTCCAATTTTACTTGAACTCTCACCAGCTTTTGACACTGTTCTAAATTCCCTCCTTAAAACATTTTTTCTCTTTGATCTAATAATGCCTCACCCCTGGCTTTCCTCCAATATCTCTGACTTCTCTTTTACATAAGGTTTATTTCTGGCTTCTTTATATTTGTTTTCACTATTGTAAATCGGATCTTTTCCCACTTTTCCTTTATACTTTTCCAACTGGTTCTTGTTGATAGGAACTAAAAAAAATGAGATCCTACTGGAAGATTTTTTTCTATTAGTTTTTGGAATTTTTTCAGTTTTTCAGTTACAGTCCCTACAATGCACAGAACAATGTTAAATAATGGTTGAGTAAATGAGCACATTTTTCTTGTTCCTTATTTTAAAGGGGACAAATGGTGCTTTACAAGTATAATGATGGCTATTGGTCTCATGGTTATTTTTCTATTTCTGTTTTGCTTAAAAGTATAATGTGGTTAATAATATTAGATTTTCTAATATTGAAGATAATCATATATTTTCTGGTGGTGACATCAGCACATATTTTTGTTTTATTGGTCATGTTAATTAGATACATTCTCTTAATTAATGCATTCCAGAATATTTGGCTAGATTATAAAGAATTTTTAATATATGACTGAATTTTATTTGCAAATATATGATTTAGGATTTTAGAATCCATAATATTCTTTAAGTGTTTATTTAAATTCCAGTTAGTTAACATGTAGTGTAATCTATTTTCAATTGCACAATATAGTGATTCAACACTTCCATACAACACCCAGGGCTCATCACAAATGCTCTCCTTAATCCCCATCACCTATTTCACCCGTCCCTACCCCCACTCTGGTAACCATTAGTTTGATCTCTATAGTTAAGAATCTGCTTCTTGGTTTGCCTCTCTTTTTTATTTCTCCCTTTGCGCATTTGTTTTGTTTCTTAAGTTCTATGTATGAGTGAAATCATGGAGTATTTATCTTTCTCCTGCTGAATTTAAAATCCATAATATTTAAAATTTGGTTATGGTTTGCATTTTTGTGCTAAATAATTTGTTGTGGCATTTGATTGCTATTCCATAAATACTTATTAAGCACCCACCTTGCTGTGGTCTTTATGTTGGGTGCCTACCAATGCAATACCCGAACTCCTGGATCTCACAGTATAAAATACAATTGGAATTGTGATATATTTTACAAAGAGTTGAGAATGCCGTGAGGGACAAAATAGGAGAATCTGAAATAGTGTGGACTTTCTGAATGCTCAGGAAGACTTTTGTGAGGAAGTGACAATTGCGTGAGAGCTGAAAATGGAGTAGTAGTTGATGTGTGAAAAGGACTGGAGACTCAGGAAGAACCCTGTAAGGCTCTGGAGGCAGGAGACATGAGAACATGGAATAGGGGGAGGTGGTATGTATGTGCTGCCAGGGGCAAGCCTTTGCCACTCTTTGTTTCTTTTGGTATTTACCTCTGTATCTCCAAACTATGTGCTTCGTGATATATTGTGATCTATTGAGTCTGTACTCTTGAAAACAAGTACTATCATTCTCTCTACTACTCTATCAGTTACATGTATAAATACTGTCTCCCAAAGCTCCCAAAGTGCTCAGATTGTTTTTTTCAATTTTTACGTATTTGTCTATGTAAAATGAATTCACAAAAGAACCACGTGGCACAGTAAGAATACACTATATTCCTATACAACAACGTTTCCCCCCAAAGGTAATAATCATCCTCATTTGTTTCTATGCAGTATCTTCCTCAAATCTCTTACAGTTGTGTAAGTCACTTCTCAATGTTTTAAATATATATATTTTGAAGTTTATTTTTTTAATGGTTATTTACTTTTGAGAGAGAGAGAGAGAGAGAAGGGGGCAGAGAGAGGTAGATGCAGAATCTGAACCAGCTCCAGTCTCTGAGCTGTCAGCACAGAGACTGACTTGGAGCTAGAATCCACAGAGATCATGACCTGAATAGAAGTAGGACAATTAACCGACTGAGCCACCCAGTCACCCCTATTTATTTACTTTTGAGAGAGAGAGAGAAAGAAAGAGAGAGAGAGAGAGAGAGAGAGAGAGAGAGCAAGCTGGGGAAAGACAGAGAGAGAAGAGAGAGAATCCCAAGCAGGCTCCACACTGTCAGCACAGAGCCCAATACAGGGCTTGAACTTATGAACCATGAGATCATGACCTCAGTCAAAATCAAGAGTTGGACACTTCCCTGCTGAACCACCCAGGTGCCCCACTTATGCTTTTGTATACAACAGTATTTTATTAATTCCATCTTTTTCTAGATGCTTTCCCTACATCCTGGCCTGTTTCAGCCAGTACTGCCTGCTGCAAGGCTATGGTCTTAGAATCTCCCTTTACCATTATCCCTTCTCTTTGCCTCTTTCTTGTGTCTTTGTTCTTTTATCTTCTAAATCCCATGCCTTCCTCTTTCTTGATTTCTTCTCAGTTTCTTCCTGAGAAAGGTGGCATGGAAGATAAGATTTGGGAGGTATTTTATATCTCAAAGTATTTTCTATTCTGCTCTCTCATTTTCATGATAGTATGGCTGGGGATAGAATTCTAGGTTGGAAATAATTATCATTCTGGAATCTTA
Source organism: Hyaena hyaena (assembly GCF_003009895.1). Classification (NCBI taxonomy): domain Eukaryota; kingdom Metazoa; phylum Chordata; class Mammalia; order Carnivora; family Hyaenidae; genus Hyaena; species Hyaena hyaena. The sequence goes on along the minus strand of NW_024080901.1, from coordinate 108,024 downwards.
AAGGCAATACCATATTGTGGTTAAGCTTCTAGTGTTGCTGTTGACATTTTGATTTGTTAGCCTTTGCAATGGTTCTTGTTGGAGTTTTCTTCTATGTTCCCTAAATTTTAAAGTCGCATGAAACTGCATCTTTACTGAGTTCATTTTTTTCCATTGTATTGAATATTCAGTAGGTCATTTCAAAATGGAGATTGTGATCTTACTTCTGTGAAAATCTTTGTTCATTCTTTTTCCTGATTTTCTCTTTTTAGAATTCTCATTTGCCTTATGGAACTTCTGGACTGAACTTACTTAAAAATCTTTTCAATGCTTTTCTTCATTTTTCTATTTTTGTTTCATTTCTCAGGATGTTGTAGTAATTTTATCTTCCAATTATTAAGCTTTTTCATTTCTGCTAACACATTTATGATTTCCAAAGTCCTTTTTTTCTCAAATTTTCATTTATCAAAGCACTTTGTTCTTGTTTCATAGATGCAATATTTTGGAAATCTCCTATAGTCTGCTTTTCTGTTTTATTTTCTCTTCTTTGTTTGGTTATTTGATTGTTTGTTTCGGCCTCCATTTCCTATGTTACAATATTTCCTTAGACATTCTCCTCACCTATTTTCATACAGTAGAGAAGAACCCAAAGAAGCTAATTAACATTTTCTATGCATGGATGAGTTTTGTAAATTGGGACTTCATTGTAGGCCTGGCCTTACTCAACAGGACTCTGAGACAGAAACTGGTTCTGCAGAATATTGTATAAGTGACTGTTTTCTCATTTGCTCCAAGGGAGTTATTTAGCTAGAATCATTCTAGATTCAGAGAAGATAATTTAATTCTTTGTGCATGATGGAAGCCCTAGAACATTAGGCTTTAATTTGACCACAGAACATAGTTTGAGAAGAGTTGCTTTGCCCCCAGTGTATCTTTAGGACTTTTTTCTTGGACTAGTCACATCTCCTGGAAAAGGATCTTCCAATCACCTGTCTCTAGGGTAGAAAATGCGAACATTCTGGGAGTTCAGTGGAAAAATCATGCTAGATGTGTCAGTATTTCATCAGTTAAAGAATCACTGAGGCCCCTCTTTACAGTAACCCTAATGTTTGAGCCACAGCCTGAAAAATGGGTGAAATTTCACCCATTTGGGATGAAAGTGGGGCAAACAGGACTGGTTAAAAGTACAATTAAAAAGAAACTAGGCTTCTATATCCCCCTCCCTGATTCCAGGAAGATAGGTCCTTCTTATTTATCTTTTTTTTACAACAGACTGAGGGTTTTTCTAGTGACGACAACAGAATTCTGGCCTAAGAGCCACTAACACACTTGGGGGTGAGAGACCAGCACTTACTAGAAACAGGGGCCTTAGTGAGCCTTCATTCAGGAGATTCTGCAGTACAACTGGACTCACTGCACTGCCTGCTTGGGATTCACTTGTTTGTATTCTGCTAAGTCACTTACCACTCATCTTCTGCTTTTAAGCTTCTTGAATTTTGTTTCTGTCATCTCTTCCTCCAGTGTCTTTATTCCTCCAGTTCTTTGTGACTAAACAAAACAAAACAAAACAAATCCATCTTTTTTACTGTTATTTCCAAGGATTCAGAAAAGAGCAAAAGAAAATGCACATGTTTAATCCACTACCTACAACTAAAAGCCTAATTATTTTGCCTTTGAATTACATTTTAATATGCTATTGAGATAAGATTGTCTCATTCTTCACTGTTTCTGGGAAAAAAACGTGTTTGGTCCTTTTTAATCCACCCCGATGAACTTCAAGTAATTTAAAAACTCTAGGGAGATTTTAGTTGCAAGCACATTAAATATTTATAAATATTTATTGGGAAGAATTTTTACAATATCATGGATATTCAGAAATATTAACATCTGTTCTTCACTTTACATGTCTTCTTTTAAGAACTCTTAGCAAAGATTTTAGAGATATTTATTTTTCTTCTATTTCTTGTTAAGATAGTTACAGGTTATTTTAAATAACTTGGTTGATGTTTTAAGGAAAACGATCTTATATTCCAATTAGATTCTCTGAGATTTTGTTGTATGCAAGTAAATTTTAATTTGTGAATATTTATTTTGTAGATAGATGGGCTATCATATTTTTTAAAACTTTAATACATATTTTTTCTGAAGTCAAGAGTACACTGTTAACTAACTTGAATTAAAAAAAATTTTACATTGATTTTTGCAGATGTTTCTCGTGTACCCTAGGCAGACAAATATTACCTGTAAATAATAACAATTTTCTCTTTACAATGACCATTCTTATTTTGAAGCTTTAAATCAACCTCATCAATTTGTTTCCTTTTTTTCTTTCTTTCTGCTTTTTTTAGATGCTTTTTGCTGTTATTTTTCTGCTGTCTTACAATATTAATTTATTTTAATAGTTTTTTGTTTAATAATGTATACAATAATTTTATATTTATGTGGAATCTGGACTGTTGATGGTATAACAAACATTTCTATAAATAATATCATTTTCATATTTTTATAAATTATTTGTAAATATTTTAAATTACCTTTGACCTAATATTTCATAGGAACATAGGTTTGCTTTTTAAATTTAACTTTTCTTACTTCTGTGAAATTTTGTCATAGTTTAAAACAGTTTTTTCATTTGAATACAGTTGACACACAGTTAACAACAATTTAGTGACTTACCTCTCTTTACGTGTGCTCTGCTCACAACAGCAAAGCTATCAGCATTATTATATTTTAAATTATTTGTATAATGGCAGCCTCAAACTGATTGTATCATGGCTTCCTTCCACCAACAGACATTTAGGAATTTTATTTTATTTAGGAATTTTGTTTTATATGGAAGCCTTTTAAAATGCAGTGTAACTAGCTTGGTGTGGAATTGAAACTATAAGTTTAACACACATTGTTCACACCTCACTAATTTTATCCACTTTATGCTAATAATTGATCTTTTTAACTCCTAGTTAAATACAAATAGAAATACAATTCTCTTTGTGATGATCTCATATTTGGACTCACAATGATGTCATATTTAAGGGAAAGAAGAAACTTCAAAATTTTCATGAGCAAAGAATAATCTTCAAATTTGTTTATAAGCAGCAGGATAAAAGGCAAAATACTATGTACTAATCACAAAATTAGTCACAATTATAATGTTTTAATATGTCTAAGGTTTGTCCAATTACGTGAGACAAAAGAATTGAGCTGAAAAAATATCTAGCCTATATTTTTAATTTGCAAGCTATAAAAGTAAATATATCAATTGAAAACATAACTCTACAGATATACGAAAATATATCTACAGATATGACAAACAGAGGGAGCAGAGGAGTCACCACATTTTTTTTGTAAAGGGCCAGATGATAAATATTTTTGAATTTGCCAGTCATACTGTTTCTATTGCTTCTCAACTGTGCCATTGTACTGTGAAAGAAGCCATAGGCAAAATCTAAGTGAATAGCATGGCTGTGTTCCAGCAAAACTATTTCTTTGCAAAAAAACATGTGGTAGACTGGATTTGGCCTATGAATCATAGTTTGTTAACCTCTGGGATAGAGCAATTTATCAGGCCCCACTTTATACAGAAAGTTGAGAAAGACTCAAAAAATGGTCAGAAACCTGGTCATGGAATTGTATGATGGCTTGTTTCCTCAGCTGTCTATTTCTACCCAAGTAATAGAGGATGGATAAGTCAGTCAAGGCATGGCCTCTAGTGGTGTATATGTATTCAGCCTTTTTCCTTTTACTATATCTAGCTCCTTCTGTCTCCTTCAAAGGCACTCTACCTACTAACTGTCTCTTCAATCTTACTTATTAGCAGTACTCTCTTCACTATTATGCCTGTCCTGAGCTTGTCTATCTGTAACTACCAGTTCAAGTTCATTTGTTGACTTTCATCCCTTGGGCTATTTCCTTTTAAAGCCATCAATCATTGCCAGACACTGTATGAGGAGAGGCTTCTATGAAGCCATCTTACTGGGGTCACTTTACTCTAGAACAAGAATGGGGACTCACTCTCTTCTAGGAAATTTTCATAAAAGCCGCACTATGGTCTATGCACATTTATCTTAGGCACTGTGAGATTTCTGAGATTTCACAGAGGCCCACTTTTAATGGAATTCCTACTTTGGGCTGCTGTGATCTGTGAACAGCTCCTGTGTTACTCCAAATCTTTCAACCATGTTCCCAGAATTTTGGCAAGGTGATCACCATGTATCTTTGGCTTCCTTTTTGAGCACCTCTTCTACCTTCTAGTTTTTACTGAACCGAGCTGTCCCATGAAGACTGTGCTTTCTCAAAATGAACAAGAAAAGTCCACTACCACTTTGAGGCAAACACCATTATAATTCACCATCTTGTGGCTATCTTATGGTGTCATCTGATTTTCTCTCCATCATTCACTGAAGCCAACCGAGTCTTTTTATCATTCAAGATGTCTATTATGCACACCTCTGACTTCAACTCACTTTTGGGTCTAACACAAGCACTTATATATGGTACTTATTAGACATGACAGGTACCAAAACTCTCCCTCTTAAAAAAAGTGCAAAAAATAATGTTCCACCTCCCTATTTTCTCAAATTAATCTCAGTAAATTTCTCCAGTTCAGTTCATCCTGCCTAGCCCACAATATGATTGAAAAATGTTTTATGTACTGTGGTTACGTAGTGCTCATCCTAAGGTTACATATTCTGAATAGAGTACATATATATTTATATGTGTATCATGTAGATGCATACATTAGGTATTCATATTCTCTAAATCTTTCATTGGATATTGAAGCTTTTTGAGAATAAAGGCTGTGATATCCATGAAAACTTGTTCCTTGATTTCTTCTTAGAGTTCTGACAGCTAAGAAGAAGGAATTTTGTTGAAGAGCTTCCACCTTTTGTTTATAAAATCACAGAATTATTTTGGAATGTTTTCATGATTTCTTTCCAAGTGTTCAAGTAATAAGAAAGACAGCAGTATCTTTTATTTCAGAACAAATACAAAGGTATTTAATATCATGTTGTTGTATAGTCAAAGGGTTATTATGGAGACTAAAGAGTACTTTCAAGCTGGAATAATGACTTTGAAATGAGAAAAAAAAAATACTTAAGTACTTGTCCTAGATAAAAGCTAGTAAAAGTTGCCTAAGCACTGACTGTGTGTTTTTTCAGAGTGCTGTTTTGCAAAGTCATCCCATAGCCAGATTTCTAAACATAGATCTTATAAATCAGAGGGAAAAATCCAGAAGATATTTTTGTACACTGAGGTCAGAAGAAAATTTCCACTCTGTAGTATTTTGTCCCTCCAAACAATGTCAGCTGCCCTTTGTCTTAAACTCTGAGGAGCAGGGGTGGAGATTTAATTAAGAAATTCCAATGGAATATTTATAGGAGTATTAAGTAATCAAAGAATCATTATTTAGCTTCACATTTGGTCTTTCCCATCTTACGTCTTTGATTATGCTCTCCTCAATCCTTTTTACATGATCAAAAATGTCTCATAATGCCCAAATCAGGAGAAGCCTAACTTCTTCCCTGAGAAAATGACTGCAGAATAGCTGAGGTCAGAGACTAGTTAATTGCGATGGTCAGCTATGGAATTTTAAGGAAATGAGCAAAAGAATGGAATGTGGCATTAAAAAGTGCATAAAGATACAGCTTTAAACTTATACCGTGGCGTCACTCTCTTGCAGTGTTAGTTGCCATTGTGGTAGCCACAGCAGGACAGTACAAGCACTTGCTGTTGTCTGGCAGAAAGAAAATTACCCACAGACACGTCTAGCTACAGCCGCGCTCTCAGCTGGGCACACTACTAGAAACATATTCATAAATATCATTTTCATGTAACTATGGTGATTCATGGAAAGACACATGTAGTGAAAACTTTACTTAGGCATTTACTTAAGTAACGGAAGCAAAGAAAAATTGAACTAACATTTACTGAATACGGAATTATAGGTTTAGGAGATTAGTGGAACAGTAATCACCAAAGTTTCATTCTATCAACAGGGTCTTGCAGAGTGATGAATAATCCCAAAGGAACGACTTCCTACTTTTATTGTACAGACAAAATTAGGAAATATTCTTATTAGTTCAGGACATTTGCTAAATAAATATGTTTTATAGTTGTAATCAGAATAAAGTGTTTCTGTAATTTCATAGCATTATTCCTCCGTGATTCTTCTGTGATATGTAAGTCTAATGACTACTGCTTAAATGAAAGTTTGCATTTGGATGAAAAACTATGAATGAAATAATTATGTGAATTTTTAAATAAACAAAATTTCTATTCTTCAGAAAAGGAAATACATTCATGTCTTTATGTACCAAGTACACAGAGACATAGGCCTATTTTTAGTTTATACCAGTTTAGATCATCTACGTTTTGAAGTATTATTTGTATAATTCAGTGGGAGAAACATACTGTACTGAACTCTCCCTTGGGAAACAATTTAGAACCGGTGTTCATGTCACTTGAAAAGAGAAGTCTTCATTCCTAAAACGTAAAACAAAGAAAACAAAAACAAAAGCAAAAAGCTAAACACTGAACAACAACAAACTTACAGGTTTCCAGAAAGTTTGAGATGAAAAAGTTATCTTTGTTTGAAAACACAACCAGCACTGATTTGGAAGGAAAACAACTTTGATTTCATCCCCTGTCTGCAACTTCCTTGCTATGTGAATTTAAATTACTAATTTTTTTTTTTTTTTTTTTTTGGTGGGGAGGGCTTAGTTTTCTATGAAATTAGGGGAGTGATACTTAAATTTGCTTGGTGAGTGATCTAGTGATTATTTTATCAGTTATTTTTATTCCATGAATAACAGGTTGGAACAGGAAATGGTCAATGAGCAATGCATTAAATGTCAGGTGGTTTTTTTTTTACTTTTTAATGTTTATTTATTTTTGAGAGAGAAAGAGAGACAAAGTGCGAGTAGGGGAGGGGCAGAGATACGGGGAGACAAAATCCAAAGCAGGCCCCAGGCTCTGAGCTGTCCGCACAGAGCTGACGCAGGGCTCAAACTCACGAACCTTGAGATCATGACCTGAGCCAAAGTCAGACGGTCAACTGACTGAGCCACCCAGGTGTCCCTAAATGTCAGGTGTTTTTATGGTTAAGCTCGATTTTATACACTTGGTCAAATCTGTTAGAACCATCTTTCTCCATTCTATTGAAAAACTGATCTTCTCTGTATGAGCTAAATATACTATCTTATAAATGAATCAAAATGATTAATTTTATAGAAAGCGAATCAGCACTCCTTTGAAAACTATATAGAGCAGCATAAATAAGTGCAACAAGTATGACAGATGGATATGCATCCATTCATATATCAAAACCCATTTATATTATGTTACTTTCAACATGTCGAGAATGTGCATAATTTGTATATGGAAGATTAATAATCAGGTAAATGTGAATTATTGTATTTTAAATTGCAGAAATATTTAACTGAAAAATAATGAAACAGAAAAATTGCCGGAACAGCTCAAAGGGAAGGATGCAACTTTTCCTTTAGGATGTTTGCAAAACGTCTATTTGATATGACATCTCCGAAAATTCTGTCTAGGAATCTGCTAAAGTAATAATACACTCTGCTCAAAATTAGAATCTGAAAATTAGTCATCTTAAACTGATCTTCAAGAGACTGGATGCTTCACATGCTCCCCAATTGTACTAGTGATAGGAAAATGTATCTCTTACATTGTATTTACTCATCATAAACATTCACAGAACAAAATACCAGTGCTTATTCCCATCCATAATATTCAAATAACCGAAAAACGTATTTGGATTTATTTCTTTTTATATATTTTCTTCTTCAGTAAACATGTTAGAACTTCCTGAGAATATAAGATAAACTGTAACAATATTCCTTTCTTTACCCAAAGTTCATTCTAATATTCTTATTTTGTTTTAGTAATACATATGAAACTATGTTAGTAAAACATTAATTTCCCCTGGGGTGCCTGAGTGGCTCAGTCAGTTAAGAGCCCTACTCTTGCTTTTTGCTCAGGTCATTATCTCGTGGTTGGTGAATTGGAGCCCTGCATTGGGCTCTACATTGACAGTGCGGAGCCTGCTTGGGATTTTCTCTCTTTTTCTGTTCCTCTCCTGCTCACTCACTGTCTCTCTCAAAATAAATAAATAAACTTAAAAAAATCAATTTCCCCAATATACTTTCAAACAAATATGTAATTTTTATCACTTTAACACATGTGTTATACATGTGTTATACATGTCATACATGTCAAAAAATGCAAATAAACATAAATGATCATGTTAACGTATTAGAAATTAAAACCTATGGTGATCACTATCCTGGTTAGGAAACTGAGCACTGACTGTACTCCAGACCAGCCTCTTTCTCAGTAATATCTCCTGCTTTCCCCTAGTGTTAACCATTATCCTGACTTTTATGAAAATCACTTCCTTGCTTTTCCTTATTTATCACCTCCTCTTTGGAAGAGTTTCTACTAATCTTAAATTTTTTTTTAATGTTTATTCATTTGTGAGAGACAGAGTGCAAGCAGGGGAGGAACAGAGAAAGAGGGAAATACAGAATCTGAAGCAGGCTCCAAGCTCTGAGCTGTCAGCGCAGAGCCTGATGCGGGGCTCGAACTCACTGACTGTGAGATCATGACCTGAGCTGAAGTCAGATGCCCAACCGACTGAGCCACCCAGGCGCCCCTCTATACTAATTTTAATTTTACCACTTCTGTGTACTGTTTATAAGTGGAACAATGTAATATGTATTATTTTGTGTCTATTGTCATTTAGTATTACCTTTATATGATCACACCATACACGTGGCTGCAGTTCACCCATTCTCCATTGTATGGATATGTAAAAATGAATTGCATTTTCTATTGTTTGGTTTGTTTCTATTGTTTCTATTGATGATTATTTGGATTGTTTCTATTTGTGAATGTTATAAATACTTCTATTATGAACATTAGTATATAGAGTTCTTAGTACTCTGCTGCATAAATACCTAGAAGTGGACTTACTTGGTTTTAGGGTATGCATTCCATTAATGCCAAACTGTTTCCCAAAAAGATTGTTCCATCATTGATGCATGTGAGTTCCTGTAGCTTCACTACTTGACAGTACTTGTTAGTACTGGTCTTTTTCATTTTAACCATTTGGTGGGCAGTGGTTGCTTCTCACCATAACCATGGTTTTTAATATACATTTTTCTACTTCTGAGATGTTATCATCTTTCCTGGGTTTTTAGTTGTTCTTCTATATGAAGTGCCTATTCAAGTCTCTCACCGTCTTTCAATACTAGGAATTCTGCTCTTAAATCTGTTTCTTAATGATTTATAATTTATAAAATCTAGGTACAGTTTCTTTGTCAGTTACAGGGTTACAAATTTCTACCAATGTGTGGCTTGCCTTTTTATTCTCCCAGTGTTGTGTGTATTTTTGTTTGTTTATTTATGTTATCAACTTTATTTAGGTAGAAGTACAAATACTAACTATATATATTTAAGGTGTATAATGTGATGATTTGATATATGTATACATTGGGAAATGTTTTCAAAAGATCTTACTTTTAATGTAGTTAAATTTATAAAAATTTTCCTCATATTGATATGTGTTTTTTACACTGTTTAAGAAATCATTTGGGACACCTGGATGGCTCAGTGAGTTAAGCATCTGACTTTGCCTCAGGTCACGATCTCATGGTCTGTGATTTTGAGGCCTGCATCGGGCTCTGTGCTGACAGCTTAGAGTCTGGAGCTTCCTTCGGATTCTGTGTCTCCCTCTCTCTCTGACCCTCTCCTGCTCACGCTCTGCCTCTCTCTCTCTCTCTCTCTCATATAAATGAACATTAAAAAATTTTTTTTTAAATGAAGTCTTTCTCCCACATAAAGATATTTGCTTACATTGCCTTGTAAAAGCATTATCATCTTACATCTCATATGTAGTTCTGTGATATGCCTGGAATTTATTTTTGTGTCAGTGATGTGAGGTCCAAATTATTTATTTTCCTAGATGGACAAACTGATGCCCAAGCATGATATTTTGAAAAGATTGCCCTTATTCTGTCACCACTTCTTTTGTTCTGCCTTTGCTTTAACTCAGATATCCTTATATGCATAGGTGTTATTACTGGATTTTTTCTTGCACCCATCCTTGTATATATAAGCATACTTAATTAATCTATAAGTCTTCATATGTAATAGAAGGAGTATTCCATTTTATGTTCTTATAGAGAGTAGATTTTTACATTAATGGATGTTTTCATGTAAACCTCAGAACCAGTATGCCAATTTCTAGGAAATAAGTCAAAGAATATAAAAAGAAAAAAAGTAACACGTGTCCTCATTTCAGATGAGATTGTTCTCACGTCTTTATAACACTGAAACTTCCGATCCATGAATATGGCATATGTCACCCTTTATTCGTGTTCTTTAATTTTTGTCAAAAAAGTTAATTTTCTACTTATAAAGTTAAAGTTGTGATCTATTTTCTGGAATTTTAGTCTTAGATACACAATTTGTATATTATTATGAAAATAGTTTTTAAGCTTTTAATTTCTATCTTTGTTGCTGGAATGTAGAAAAACAGCCACATTTCTTTTTTGTTATAACCTTATATCTAGTAAATGTGTTAATGCTTGCAATTATTTTGTTCAAGCCTTTAAACAAAGAATACATTAACTGCGGTGGCTCTAAACCTTTCATAGCCTTCATAAACAAGCCAAAACCTAAGCTAGAGTCAACACACTGGAATAAAAAGTCTAACTTAAGAACAACCAGTTACAAACAGCCAACTAGGCTTTCCCAAATATGGCAACTTTTTAAGCTATAACCAATCAAGGAGCACCTGGTGGTTGAGTCAGTTAAGTGTCCCACTCTTGATTTCGGCTCAAGTCATGATCTCATGGTTTATGAGATCCAGCCCCACATTGGACTCTGTGCTGATGGCGCAGAGCCTGCTTGGGATTCCTCTCCCTCTCTGCCACTCTCTGGCCCTCTCTGTCTCTCAAAATAAGTAAATTTTGATATGTTTTGTTTTCATTTTTATTTGTCCCACTATACTTTCTAATTTCTCTTTTGATTTCTTCTTTTACCCATTGATTGTTTGGGGTATGCTGTTCAATGTCTCCATATTTCTAAAATTTTCAGTTCATTCACTCATTTCTAATTTCATTCCCTCCAGGTAAGAAAAGATATTTGATGTGATTTCAGTATTATTAAATGTGTTAAGTCTTCGTTTATGACCTAATATGTGATCTATCCTGGATAATGTCCCATGGGTTGAGAAGAATGTGCGTTTTACTGCTGTTGGGTATTGTTCAAATTTTCTGTATTCTATTGATCTTTTTATCATCGTTCTTTCCATTAATTAGAGTGGAGTGTTAAAATCTACTAGTACTGTGTTACTATTTCTCCCTTCAGCTCTGTCAGGGTTTGCTGCATATATTTGGGGGCTTTGAAAATACATATTATTAGAAATCATTTTTCTTAAAGTTTACTTTTTTAGTAAACTCCAGGTTTAGCTACTCCAGGTTTCCCTTGAGTAATATTTTTATCATGTATCTTTTTACTTTTTAGTGTTCATATATCTTACATGTGTCTCATATAAACACAATGTAACTTCATTCCCAAAATATACTACTTGTAAATTTGTCTCTTTGTGCAATTACTTTGTGTAATCACTAATATTTACCATGTTAATGAGTACCTTCTGTTTGTCTTGACTGTTTTATGATCAATTTTTAATATGTTTTTGCTTTTAGAATGATTCTGTATTTATTATTAATAACTTGGTTTTTTGTTATTTGTAAGTCATACATTCTTTTATTATTTTAGTGTTAACTCAGATTACATATCTTGCTTAATTAAAATCTAATGTTAATCATCAATTTTTGTCTCTTCTCAGTCAACACTAAAATAAAATGGTTTAGTTCCACTCACTTTTATGATATTTTGTGACTTTTGTTATTATTTATGAGTACATTGCTATTTATGATTATGCTGTTATAAATATTGTTGTTAGTATTTTATCTGGTCAATATTTGTTTATATTGATCAGAGATTTACTGGTTTTATTTTTCTTCATTTCTTCCTGCATCTTCAACCTGCCAAGTACTTGATGGTTTATTCTGGATGAAGAATACCCTTTATTTCTTTTAGCGTATATCTGCTAGATAATATATTTTTTCTGACTTTGATAGACAATGTCTCTTTTTCACTAGTATGATATTTTATTTTGGTAAGTATTTTCTTTCAACACTAAGAATATGACATTCCACTGTCTTTGGCTTCCACTGGTTATATAGAAGTCACCTCTAAGTTCCTTCTTATAGTTGATAATTTTTTTCTAGTAACTGGTACTGTTTTGCCTTTTTCTTTAGATTTTTGTACTTTTACTATGATATATGAAAGTATGGATTTCTTGAATCTATAGGTTGAATGAATGTGCAGAATAGCTTGCAAATCTGCAAGTTGGTGTCTTTTATTAGTTTTGAAATAGTCTTAGTCACATCTCTTCAGTCTTGTCCTATTTTTTCTCCTCTCTTTCCAGGATGCTAATTACATGTGTGCTGTATATTTTTACCATGTACCTCATTTCTTTTGTTCCATCTTTTTACTTCTCTGTGCCTTTTTTCTACTTACTTTCTCCTGACTTTATATTCTAGCTTTGTAATTTTTTTTAACTTCCTGTTACACCCACTCCTTTAGTCCCTAATTTCTGGTACTATGTTTTTCATTTATATAATTTCTTTTTTGGTATTTTTAAAGTATGCTATGTTAAAAGCTCTTTGCTTTTATATTCTGTCTTGATCTTTATCTCTTTATTTGGTAATCACCTTTTCTTTGAAGTCTGTATCAGATAATTTCAATTTCTGGAGCCACTGTAACCATAGTTAGTTCTTTTGCTAATTTTAGTTCATGTGACTTTTTATTTTTCTCCCTCATACTTTTTTACTGTGTACTTTATAGTTTGGAAAAAATCAGAAATATTTTGAGGGCAAGAATGGTATTTTCTTCTTTTAGGGAAGTTTTTGTTGTTATTGGTGCGTGTGTGTGTGTGTGTTTACCTTGTTCTGAAACCACTAAAAATGTAGTATCATTTTAATCTAATTCAAGAATTAGATGTTTTAGAAATACGTATTTGAAGTTTAGCTGTCATTTGCGCAAACACTGTTGTATATTCAGCTCACCCTTATATCTCAGATTCAGTCCTTTGCTGTTCTAACTCCAAATAGAAGTGGTTTGCTAAGGGGCGCCTGGGTGGCTTAGTCGGTTAAGCGTCCAACTTTCGCTTAGGTCATGATCTCGCGGTTCGTGGGTTCGGGCCCCGCGTCGGGCTCTGTGCTGACTGCCAGCTCAGAGCCTGGAACCTGTTTCAATCTGTGACTCCCTCTCTCTCTGACCCTCCCCTGCTCACGCTGTCTCTCTCTCTCTCCTAGAAATAAATAAAACATTAAAAAAAAATTAAAAAAAAAAAAAAGAAGTGGTTTGCTAAGGGGTGCCTGGGTAGCTCACTCGGTTAAGTGTCTGACTTTGGCTCAGGTCATGATCTCACAGTCTGTGGGTTCGAGCGTCGCGTTGGGCTCTGTGCTGACAGCTCAGAGTCTGGAACCTGCTTCAGATTCTGTGTCTACCTCTCTCTCTGTTCTTCCCCTGCTTGCTCTCTGTTTCTGTCTCTCAAAATAAAATAAAGACATAAAAAAAGTTAAAAAAAAAAAAAAGAAGTGATTTGCTAAAAACACCATTCTTCATGGACCCTGTGCCTTTTCTACATCAATAACTCAAAAGTCAGCCTCATTTATTGGCCTGTTATTTCTTTACAACAGTGTTAGTTCTTTCATAACTTCAGGCAGATTCCATATATATTCCACATTTTCAACTTTTTTTTGCAGGTAGTTTGGTCTGATTTATCTAAGTCCTTTATTATCTGAGGTCAATGCCCTATATATTTAATAATCCTTTCTGGCTATCTCTATGTTGAAATTCGCTATTGGAGAAGCTGCATAGTGTTATAGTTAAGACTACGGCCTTTGAATCATGACTGCTTGGGTTCAAAATCTACCCTGCCTTTTATTAACTTTTTGAGCTGTGGCAAGTCCTTCAACTCTCGGTGCCTGTTTCTTCATCTGATCTGTAAAGAAGACACAAAGCTGTATTTCATTTGTTAAATGTCAATATTTAGAAAGCATTGAAAACCATTCCTGGTGTGTATGTATATATAATTGTCATATACAATTTTGTAAAATTGCTACTTGATCTATGCTGAATGCAGCATGTCCTTGCATGCATCTTTCTTTTGTAATATTATTTCTCCCTTGGTCAACCTTCTTTCAGAGTTTCATAAGTAAATCTTTTCTTTCATAAATAGAAAAAACGATTGATTAAGTTTCTTTTTTAAAAAAATCAACAACAAAATAGCTATATTTCTTTTTCTGTTACATCTGTATATATAATCCAGTAGTTCCTCCTGTTCATTATACATAATTATACATTATGTATACATCATTATACATAATATCAATATAATGCTAGACTTAGAGGGGATATTTTAGTTTGATGGTCCCAAAACACTTTTTAAGCTATATCAGAATCATGTAAAAGGTTTTGTGAAAATCAGCCTTGTGAGCAGCTCACCCAGGACATTCAGATGTTTTAAATCTGGAATAGTTTCCAAAAATTGAACTTTAATGAGTCTTGTCTTCATTCTACTATGTCACTCCCACATCCTAGTCACTTGCTCTTTATAATATCTTAAAGTTTAAATACTAGTTATTTTAAAAAGCAAAATGAATATACTTTTTTTCACTTTTAAAGGATACTGTACGGTCATTTTCATGCTATCATAGTTTAGTTTTTGAAACCTCTGTGCTTAAAATACTTCTTACTTCAAAAGTAAAGTGTTGAAGAGTTTATTCTGTTCATGGCTTACCTTTAACATTGTAGTGCTAAAAAGGTCTTGAGTGAGTTATTTAGTCTTTTTCATGTTTAAAAAGTAACTCCCCCCACCCCCCATGGAAGATTTTGAACAGTTTTGAATTTTGTAGACTTGCATTATCACCCAATGTGTTTCAAACATAAAAGCATCAAAGTTATAGCACATAATGTTAAGAACATATTTCTGTATATTTACTTATTTTTTGGCTTAAGTTCTTCTTACTTTTTAAAAGGTTGACTGTAGTCCTTTAAATCGGGTTTAGGGAAGTGGTAAAAGGACCAGAAAAATTTATGAATTTGATTCACATTGTATGTCAATCCCATCAAGCCCCAAATTGAAGCCTCATAAGGCAATTTGGAGAAGTTTAAGGGTTTTCTGCTGACACTTAAGAATGCACTTAGTGAGATGGGAGACAATCTCCCCTAACTGTCCCAATGGTGCTTGTCCCTCCCACCCGTATTCAATATTTTCATATCAAGTAGTGCTTATCTTTCAGGGCACTCATCGGTATTGCAATGAACTATTTGCATACTTGTGGTTTTCTTTAAAGTGCATTAAACTTGAGGAGAACAGGGATTTAGTCTTATTCGATCACCACTGCTCCTCAGGCTCAGTCGAGTGTCAGGCATATAGTATGTTTCAATAAATAGTAATACAATTTTATTTTTAAAGCAGATGTTTCAATGGCTCAATAAATGCACCTGCTCTTCAATATCAGAAAATACATATTTGGATGAAAAAGAGTTGTTAGCTTGAGTTTTGGAAAATGAGTACACATTATGGATGTTTTTACTTACCTGGAGATATTTCTAAGAATAAAAGTCAGTATTCAAACTTACCTTTAAATTATAAAGACTTTTAGCTTTGTGTTTTTTACTTTTTTTTTTTAATTAAAACTAGTGTGCTTCTGAGCTCTCTGACCTTGTTGGTGGTGATAATTATAAAACATCATTGGAGTAAAGACAAGGGTCAAAATGAATTTGGCTAAAAAAGCACATCACACTGTGCTTTGAGTAAACATATCAATTAAACTCATAGGTATATTAGCAATTCAGTAACATTTATATTCATTGAACCTAACCCAAACTTGTCCTCTATGCTGATTGCCTTATTTGTGATTTTTGAAATAAAAGATGTGAATTCTGAAGCTTATAATTAGCAATTGAAGTTGAATAATTAAATCTTCTATTATAACAGGATTTTTCTATGGAGAAAGGTAATGATGTTGCTCAGCATGATTAAAGATTAAACTTTAATCTAGCTTAAGAAATTCTGTTATTTCATTTTGAGGCTACTGAATAGAGCATATTTCTTTCATTTAATTATACTAATGTCTGCAACAAGAAATATTTCAGAGAATATGAACATACATATGCCGAGAATACATCTACACATGTACGTATTTATATGCACAGATACGTATACATACACAGAGAATACACACACAATAAACATTTGAGGAGAATAGAATTTGACAAGGTTGGTGACAGTCCCAAAGTTCTATTTCCAATGGTGTGATCTTACTTCTTGCTGAAACGCTACCTCTCCATGGTGGAAACAAGAGTGTTGGTGTATATCAGTTAGCACTCCCTTTGTGCCCAGCCTTTTCTAGGTGTTTTATGTCTGTACTTCATCCAATTTTCACAACAATCCTGCGAAGTAGGTGTGTTCATTATCCTTGCAGATAAATGAAGTCCTCCATTTCCACCTCCCTTGGCTTATTTTCTGACACCCTTACCTTCTCCTTTTCCCTGGCTGTCTTGTGGACAGAGATCTAATCTAATGTTACTTAGTTTACCTTTGGAAACCTTGAATTTATGTTGGTATAGTCTATCAATC
Organism: Hyaena hyaena; assembly: GCF_003009895.1. Classification (NCBI taxonomy): domain Eukaryota; kingdom Metazoa; phylum Chordata; class Mammalia; order Carnivora; family Hyaenidae; genus Hyaena; species Hyaena hyaena. The sequence continues at coordinate 91,295 of NW_024080901.1, read as the reverse complement.
ATTCTGTCTTACACTTTTTACTAACATTGTTAAACTTTTTTGTTGAATTTAAACATACACAATATGCACAAATTTTAAGTGTGAAGTTGAATGGATCTTTACCAAATAAATGGATTTTTGGAACCCTCATGCATGTTGCGGTATGGACAATTACCAGTGCAGGGAAGCTACTCTGGGGTCCTCAGTCATAACTCCACCCTAAAATCAGGATTCTGACTTCTGTTGACATGGATTAAATATGTTATTGTTTTAACTCTAAGTAAGTGGAATCATAAATTATAAACTCTTAAGTTAAGCTTCTCTTAGCATTGTCTGTGCAAAGAGATTTATCTCTTTCGTGTAAAGCAGTATTTCACTTTCATTGCTCGATAGCATTTTATTTTATGAATGTACTACAATTTATTGATACCTTCTACTGCTGGTGATGTTTGGGTTATTTCTAGTTTTTCCTCTGCTAGTGAGTATGTAAATTGGTATAACCACTTTGAAAACCATTGAAACTGATATAATCTACTCTACTAAAGTGAAACATACAATACCCTCTAAACCAGCATTTCATTTTGAGGTGAATATCCAACAGGGATGATTATGCATGAGCACCAAAAGTAGATGCTACAGAATGCTCAACAGGATATTATTTATAATAGCCAACATTGTATTTTTTAGTTCTAGCCTCTTGATATATAGATATAGTTTGGTGACTTTAACAGCCTGAGATCTTTTCGTTGTGTGAATATTAAGATTTTGTTTTTGTTGTTATAAATAGTGTTGCAATGTCTCATGATATACTTGCACAGAATTTCTCTAAGGAACACATATACCCAGAAGTCAAGTTGCTTCTTGTTTGTAGAATCAACATATTTAAAATTTTTTAATGTTTATTTTATTCTTTTTGAGAGATTGAGAGAGAGAGAGAGAGAGAGAGAGAGGAGGGGGAGGGTTAGAGAGGGAAAGGGAGACACAGAATCTGATACAGGCTCCAGGCTCTGAGGTGTTGCACAGAGCCCCACATGGGGTTTGAACTCAGGAGTCATGACCTGAGCTGAAGTCAGGCACTTAACTGATTGAGCCACCCAGGTGCCCCTAGAATCAACATATTTTAACTTTTACTGGATATTTACATCTCACTCTGTAAAACAGTTTTCCTAATTTGTTCTCCCTATAAACCGTACAAATACTTGTATTCCACATGGTTAACAAAACTGGACATTATCAGGATGATTTTTATGAATATAACATGTTTTATGAGTATATTTTTTGTGAATGAAGTTGATTGTTTTTGCTTTGACTTGTGTCCTTTTTTTAAAGTTTATTGTCAAGTTGGTTTCCATATAACACCCAGTGTTCATCCCCACAAGTGCCCTCCTCCATGACCATCACCCCCTTTCCCTTCTCCCTCACCCCCATCAGCCCTCAGTTTGTTCTCAGCATTCAAGAGTTTCTCATGGTTTGCCTCCCTCCCTCTCCCCAACTATTTTTCCCCTTCTTCTCCCCCGTGGTCCTCCATTAACTTCTTCCTAATCCTCCTATACATGTGAACATATGGTATCTGTCCTTCTCTACCTGACTTATTTCACTCAGCATAACACCCTCAAGTTCCATCCATGTTGCTACACATGGCCAGATTTCATTCTTTCTCATTGCCATGTAGTATTCCATGGTATAGATAAACCACATCTTCTTGATCCATTCATCCTTTGATGGACACTTAGGCTCTTTCCATGTTTTGGCTATTGTTGAGAGTGCTGCTATGAACATTGGGGTGTATGTGCCTGCCCCTATGCATCAACACTCCTATATCCCTTGGGTAAATTCCTAGCAGTGCTATTGCTGGGTCATAGGGGAGTTGTATTGTTAATTTTTTGAGGAACCGCCACACTGTTTTCCAGAGAGGCTGCACCAGTTTACATTCCCACCAACAGTGTAGGAGGGTGCTCACTTCTCCATATCCTCACCGGCATCTATAGTCTCTTAATTTGTTCATTTTAGCCACTCTGACAGGCATAAGGTGGGATCTCAGTGTGGTTTTGATTTGTATTTCCCTGATGATGAGGGACGCTGAGCATCGTTTCATGTGTCTGTTGGCCATCTGGATGTCCTCTTTGGAGAAGTGTCTGTTCATGTCTTCTGCCCATTTCTTTGCTGGATTATTTGTTTTTTGGATGTGGAGTTTGGTGAGTTCCTTACAGATTTAGATACTAGCCATTTATCTGATATGTCTTTTGCAACTATCTTTTCCCATTCCATCAGTTGCCTATTAGTTTTATGGATTATTTCCTCTGCCATGCAGAAGCTTTTAATCCCAATAGTTCATTTTTCCTCCTGATTCCCTTGCCTTTGGGGATGTTTGACTTGTGTTCTTAAGAGCAAAATTAGAGAGCTGCTAATATTAGGGGAGGGCATATGTGATACCTCTAGTAAGAATTACTTAGCATGCATCCCTATTGGGTTTTTATTTGCTTTTGGATACGAGGAAGTTCTTTATATATTCTGTATATAAATCTTGTCTGTTATGTGTATTATAAATTTTTTAAATTTAATTTAGTTTTTTAATTTATATCCAAGTTAGTTAGCATATTGTGCAACAATGATTGCAGGAGTAGATACCTTAATGCCCCTTACCCATTTAGGCCATCCCCCCTCCAACAACCTTTCCAGTAACTCTCTGTTCGTTTGCTGGGAGCCACACAGGCCTCGCTGGATGATAGTCACAGTGAGGAAATGGTAGTGTTTGTACAGCTCCTGCCATGAGAAACGAAAACTGGTATCTCCTTCTGCTACTACTGGCTCATGTTGGAAATGAGGCTGCTGGTATTGACCAGACCTCACAATATTCCAGATCAGACACATATTCCCCACACAGATGGCTCATAAGGAAAGGCATGTCCCTGCCTTTTCCAAAGAGATTTCGTATGAAAACATTGTGCATGATTATTAAAAGGCTCTTCCTAAGGGCCTTGCAGATCTAAGACAAAGAGCCTAATTTAGAGTTAAGAGCAGATATCCACCCCCACCCAACTGTTTCTGCTTGGAGCACTGACCGCCCCCGCACCCCAAGGCATTTGTTATCAAGTGTTTGGAGTGACTTATTCTGGCCTTGAATATGTTGATTGCTCCCTGTGAAGGAACCGATTGAGGGAATTCTTCTTTTGTGATTATGGGAGCTGAGGTGTCTCCTGAAAGACCTGTTTGACCACTGCTCACAGAAAAGTAACCTCACCCTTTTAGGCTAAAAACACTGTCTGATATGCTGCATCTAAATCACCTATCTCACTATTGATCAATAAATGTTATGCAGGAGTCTTCTACAAATCTATGTTCTGGGAAATTCTTACATATCAAAGAAGTTTGTTATCAGAAATCATTGTCTAAGGCAAATGCCACTTCTGTGCCGTCCCCCAAACACTTAATGATAAAATAAAGTTGAACCCCAGTCAGAGCAGAGATGCCTGCCTGGTGACCAGAAAGACTCTCGGGCCTCTCTCACCCCTCCCTCGCCGACACGTCCATCCTTCAGGGACCCCTGGACCCCAGCCAGAGCCAGTCTCTGACCTTTGTTCTCCATGTGTAAAAGTCTCTTATGTTTTGTCCTCCTACTTGTTTTTATATTATTTATGTTTCCCTTCCTTTATGTTCATCTGTTTTGTATATTAAAGTCCTCATATGAGTGAAGTCATATATTTGTCTTTCTCTGACTAATTTCACTTAGCATAATACCCTCAAGTTCCATCCACGTAGTTGCAAATGGCAAGATTTCATTCTTTTTGATTGCCAAGTAATACTCCATTGTATATATGCCATAGCTTCTTTATCCATTCATCCGTTGACGGACATTTGGGCTCTTTCCATACTTTGGCTATTGTTGATAGTGCTGTTATAAACACTAGAGTGTATGTGCCCCTTTGAAACAGCATACCTGTATCCCTTGGATAAATACCTTGTAGTGAAATTGCTGGATCATAGGGTAGTTTTATTTTTAATTTTTTGAAGAACCTTCATACTGTTTTCCAGAGTGGCTGCACCAGTTTGCATTCCCACCAGTAGTGCAGAAGAGATTCTCTTTCTCCACATGCTCTCCAACATCTGTTGTTGCCTGAGTTGTTAATGTTAGCCATTCTGACAGGTGTGAAGTAGTATCTCATTGTGTTTTTGATTTCTATTTCCCAGATGATAAGTGATGTTGAGCATTTCTCATGCGTTGGTTGACCATCTGATATTTTTAGGCTGTATTTCACCTTTACTCTATTTCATGTAGTATCTCATAATAGAAACATTTTTGTTTTTATGTAGTCATATATTTCAATTATTTTTTATCTTATGGTATTTGCTTCTATACCATTCCTAAATATCCCTTTCTATTCCAATATCTTGAGAGGCTCTTCTGTATTATTTCTCTTAGTTTTAAATTCTTGCTTTCCAAATACATCTCTTTTACCAGTCTGGGTTCTATTTTTTAAAGATGTGGTTTAGGAAATCTATTTTTCAAATTATTTAGAATGCCATTCATTCCAACACTTAACGAACAGTTCATTTTGTGCCACTGGACTTATACAGCAACCTCGGTCATATGCCAAGATAATACACACGCTATGTTTTTCATTCTTTTTCTGGAAAATGGACAACTCTTGTAAGGAGTCTTGCAATGATATGGAGCAAAAGAATGAGTTAATAGCTGGGTTGAGGTATAAATTCAAGTCATATTTTTTTCCACCTCCAAAGAAATCTTGACTGTACAGCTTCTCAACTATAACTTCAAGATACCATAGACACAACTCGAAGACACGTCCCCAAAGTCCAAGACACTATTCTTTCCTATATGACTTTAACTCACTTGTCTTCTATTTTGATTGCTTTTCTATCCCCACCTTCCATTCCATTGTACTTATTATTTTAGTATATTTTATCACATAATAGAAAAAAAAACATAATGCCAGATTTCAGATTGGTTGTTTCAGCAGCTTGTTGATGCACCAAGCATCCATATTCTGTTTTTTTTAATGAAAATGATATTTATTTAGCTTTTTGAAAATATAAATAAACAGTAAATAACAAAGAACAAAACAAAATAAAACAAACAAAAAAACCCTGACATGTTATGATTGATAATTTCCAGGCACACAACATTTATTAATGAATATAAAAAATTTTATTATTTTTATCCGCTTTTCTCCCAGGTTTAGCTGCATATGTATTTCTGAAAGCTTGAATTCCTAAGAAAATTCCATAGCTGTACCGGCCCTTGTAATGTGACTGAGTGATGTTAAGATCCCACTCCATAGCAAATAAATTTCTATCACTTGGGATTCTGAACAACTAGATATTTAGGAACTTAAATAACTGGTGTGCTTGTGAGGATCCTTCTAACATGGGAAAAGGCAGCCATTAGAGATTCAAACACAATCCAGTATGGGTACAGCTTTTCCAAGTTTTTCACATGACTGGCAGACTAGGCTGTAAGGTTTTCTGGCATCACAGTCTGCAGCCTCTTGAGCCGCAACAAAAGTGGGATTCATAAAACCAAAGATAAAGCATTTCTGACCTTACCTCCTAGAAGTCAGACTTTCTTTAGGTAGGGAGGGTAAAGAGGTTTTGCATCAAAGCTTGCCTTCACACTCAGTACTGGAGGAAGGCCTGCTAAGTCTACCCCATGCACACTTGTGATGAGTGTGAAGCATCCAGATCCTTTATTGCTGTTCTGAAATCCACTGGCTGGTGTCATTTTAAGGCTGATTTCTATCTTCTGGTGGCAAGAGGGCTCCCTGCTGTGATCATGAGGTATGCTCCCAAAAGAGAAGGAGCAAATCTATTCCGTACCTAGTAGCCAGAACAATTTTTAACTGTTTGACCTAGCTGTTTCCAACAGCACGATTTTACTTTTAATTAACAGGGGATGTTTGGTAATGTCTGGTGACATTTTTGGTTGTCATATCTTGGGGAGATGTTACTGGCCTCTGATAGAAGCCAGAGGTGCTACTAACCATCCTACAATGCAAAGGACTGCCTTCCAAAACAAATACTCACCTCATCAGTTGTGTCAACAGTGTTGAGATTGAATAACCCAGATTTTTTTTTAATGTTTATTTATTTTTGAGAGACACAGAGACAGAGTGCAAACAGGGGAGGGACAGAGAGAGGGAGACACAGAATCTGACACAGGCTCCAGGCTCTGAGCTGTCAGCACAGAGCCCGATGCGGGGCTGGAACTCACCAATGCTGAGATCATGACATGAGCCAAAGTCAGCTGCTTAACCAACTGAGCCACCCAGGCACCTCTGAATAACCCAGATTTAACTAAATCACGTCAGTCTCTCTGCATAGATCTGTGTTATGTTTTCTGTTTGTTCAGCAAAATAAATTGTTATCTTTACACTGGACTACAGTATTCTGCGTGATCTGGTCTCTACCGACCTTTCCATCTTTGTTTCGTTTCATTCTCTGCTCACCAATCTAGTCATACTGTCTTTTAAAATTTTCTCCTCAGAGTCTCCTCCTCTATGACTCTATTCCCTGACACTGTTTATCTATATTTCAGTTCCTTGTTTATTTCCTCCACAGAAAACCACAATTTGTACTTATATACTTGTGACATTTATTTTTTCTCCTGCAGATCACATCTTATTACATCCAGAGATCCCATAGTGTAATTGCTTCCTCTGCAGTGGAATACAGCTATTTTACTATAACGAAAATAGTACAGTTCCATAACACACTAGCATCCACATACATACTTACACATGCATTATTTACATAAGCATAAATAGACAAATAATATCATAAACATGTAAATAATATCATTTCTGGATATTTAAACTACTGGCAACTTCTATTTTCTTTTTTTAATGAGTATTTTCTAATTTTTCTACAAAAGGTGTTATTTTTGTAATAGGAAAAAATAACTGCTGTAAAAAGACAATAAAAGAAAAAAATTTTCAAAATATGTTAAGATAAAATTTTTAAGATTATAGTGCATAATGATGTTTTAGTTCCATAAAGCTTTAAAATGGCCTCTGATATCTAGCTGGGGTGATTCCCATGTGCCTACTTCGAGCAGTACATCCTGGAAACAGCTGTGGTTGTTCATGCAGTCCTCCGTGGGAATAGCCTTTCCTTTGGCAATGAGAAGTCGGCTTCTTTGTCGGTGGTGGTGTTTTCATGAAATAACATGCAAGTGCTTGTCAGGACACGTTTCATAACAATACCACAATTTATTTTTTCAAACCACACAGAAGAACGCATGTTTATTATCTACATAGTTAATCTGGTCATTCAAAATGTTTAGCACTTCTGTGTAAGTTTGAAACGGATTTTTAAAAACTCCGTGTTTACCGTTATTAAGTAAAGAGTTGTTAGCAGGATAGTTTCACTGAGGGCAATTTTATATGTTCACGGAAGTGCTGCTCAGTTTTTTTCAGAATACAATTCACAACATGTCACAAAGAAAATTGTATGATGTACAGAACCAAGAACTATGGGCTAATAAGAAAGAGAAAGATTCAACTGTTTGGAATAATTGAGAGAAATTCCACAGAGTTATACACACTGGATCTGGGTAAGACAAGGCCAGAATGGACAAGTAATGGCCTGGGAAGCAAACACAAGCTATTTGGAGGCTTGTATTGAAATAATTATAATCCAAGCCCAGTATTTTATGTAAAATCTTGGGTCCCAATGTGTTTCAGAATTCAAATATTTTTATATTTGAAAAACACAGTATAGAGTTATAATATGATATAAAACCCAGTGGGGTCTGGTACAACACCCTGTAATCAAACTAATTTCTCCAGTAAAATAAACATACTTGTACTAGGTAGAATAAATATAAACTAGATACAGTCTCACCTCAGTTCAAGTCGAATGAGTTCAGGTTAGGTCAGGATTTGTTACCAAAAAATTACATAAAAACTTATAGCACACTTGTAGTTTTGGAATGGCACATTAGGTGCTTAGATAAAATTTGTTGACCAATTATTATGTGCTAGCAAAGTGCCTTAGGTATAATAACTCAATTATATCTCCTTATTATTCTCTCCCTTTTTTTTTTTTTTTCAAATTGGGCCATAACAGAACAGCAACATCAACACAGCTAGAAAAGTCACACAAGTTAGAAGTCACATGCTAGAAAGTGACAGAGCAAGGATTTGAATGGAGGCAACTTTTTATATACTGCCTCTCCTAATACACTCCAGCTATTATCTACAGCTTGCATGTAGGATCTGAATGAAGGAGGGGTTGGGTGTGAGGCCTAAGAGGTGGGCAGAATGTGGAGAAACTGTAAGGAAGAAGGGAGGGATACAGTGGAAATAAAATACCTAGTGGTTATCCTCAAGGAGATTTGTCTAATCTTGTGGATTATCAGTTCTTTTCTAACTAGTCTTATCTATAATGTGCAATGAAAATACTTCTTGGAAGATACATCTGCAGAACAAATAAACAAGCAAGCAGCATTTGGTGGTTAATTCTTATGAGACTTAAATGAATTTTGCTTATGGTTCTTATATCTTAATTCTTCTACACCCAGAGGAAACAGCTTAAATCACCTTCATGGAACTAAAGGTTCCAAGTGTCCAAGAACAGCTTCTAAATATCTGCAAAGCCCTGAGAAAATCAGTGTACTTTGCCAAGAATGGTACTCCTCCTGGGTTATTTTTTTACACTTGAAGACACCTCAGGCAACCAGGTGTGGTGAGGCTCTTTCCTATCCCACATTACTTGTAAAGAGATGCAAAAACAATCAAAGCTTGCCTCTGAAAAGCTCGCCACTAGATTCTTGCATAGTTCAGAGACAAAGGATGTCTGACTTGGGCATGGCTATGACATAATGTAGAGATGCAGGACTCACAAAGAAAGGAAACCCGATTTCTAGAATCTGTGCAGTCCTACGGTGTGAAAAGACTGAGCTAAGTCATTACTCTGGCCACCATGTCCCTTGCTTTAAATGAGGAGACTAGGGAAGGGATACCTTTGAGGATTTTGTTTTGTAGTTTTCATTATAATCATTTAATCAGAATACCTTCTATACAGAAGATGTTGAAAATTAAGATTTGGTTATTGTCAGAGATACGGTAATATTTATTGTCACGTAAGAAATATTTGTTGAGGTGCTACTTTTAGGCAACACTCGGTGTTACGAAAGATAATGAAAAATATATATACAGGGTTTCTTTGCTCATGGAAATCTCAGCCTAGTAGGAGATACAGACAATTAAATAGATTATGACAATGCAGTGTAATCTGTGCCTTGATGAATTCTGTGGGAGTGAGGAGGAGGTACCTAACTTTTATCGCAATAAAGTGAAAAATTATTTAAAACCTGATGTGTCACCGTTGTCTTCCATTTAAAAGCAGCATGGTTCACATTAGTGAACACCTAAATCTCTTTAGATACGATTCTCATCTATCCTGTAACAGAGATTGACTAATAAATGTTAAAGAAAAAAGAAAACTTTTTTTTCGGCATGTCTTTTGTGCTAGTAGTCGGAATCTGGAGTGAATAGCAGCACATATGAGTGAGCTGGGTAGAGAGAATTACATGTTCTGGATGATAATGTGAAAGGCATTGGAATTTGCAGCAGAAAAAATGTTGCACCACCTGGCAGGAAATGGACAACTGTAACTTTTAGAGAAACATGGTCAAATCAAAGTCTAATATTTAAAAAACTCCTCTCTTCAAAACTTTTAATAAAACCTGTTATACATACACGTGAACAAATGAGGTCATCTTGAGGGGAATCAGAGAAAATGAGCAGGCACAGAAATTTGGGATAAGCATGGAAGAGTTGTTGATAAACAGCAGTGGGAATTGAAAAATGGGCGAAATCAAGAGTTCAGTGAAAGGTGGCAATCTGTAGCCAGAAACGCTCAGGCTGGTTTATGTGCCGTTGTGGCAGAAACCTTACTGTCCATTGTGGGCAGGATACAAGGCTTCCAAAGGAGACCGGATTCTGTCCAGCGCCCATCTTGCCCTTCCCTGTCTCAAACTGATTCACAGAGTATAGGAAGATGAGTGCTTACATAAAAAAAACAGTAATTCAAAGGAAAAACTACATAAAACTACATTTTTCTATAAAGTTATAAGTATCAGATTCCAAAATTTACCTAGGAGTCCTATAAAGAACTTGCCATCCACAGAGCTGAGAAAGAAGTGAGAGATGCCCTATTATGAAATTCCTGAGCAGCCATGTGTAAGGCCCCTCAAGAATATCTCTCTCCTGGGGCGCCTGAGTGGCTCAGTCGGTTAAGCGTCCGACTTCGGCTCAGGTCATGATCTCATGGTTTGTGGGTTCGGGCCCCACGTCAGGCTCTGTGCTGACAGCTAGCTCAGAGCCTGTTTCAGATTCTGTGTCTCCCTCTCTCTCTGACCCTCCCCTTCTCATGCTTTCTCTCTCTCAGAAATAAATAAAACATTAAAAAAAAAAAAAGAATATTTCTCTCCTTCTTGACCACTGCGATTAAGATGACTGGCAACTAGGGGCACCTGGGTGGCTCAGTCAGTTAAGTCCAACTTTGGCTCAGGACATGATCTTGCAGTCCATGAGTTCAAGCACTGCATCTGGTTCTGGGCTGACAGCTCAGAGCTTGGAGCCTACTTAGGATTGTGTGTCTCCCTCTCTCTGCCCCTCCGTTGCTTGCACCTGTTTCTGTCTCTCTCTCTCTCAAAAATAAATAAACATTAAAAAAATAAAAAGATGAGAGGCTACCAGAGATTGGGCTCGGAAAGAGGAATATGGCACATATTATCTCCATATAGCATAACTGACTTAATGTTTATTAGATGTTACTTTGTATTAAATTCCATTTCTTTTAATTTGTATTGTATGATTCTTTTTTCCTCATAAGGCAAGAGATTATATATTAAGTCTTTTGTTGAAACAGCCTGTCACAAGCTGAGCAGTGATGATTTGGGTATTGAGGTCACTGTATGCTAAGGTCCTAGATTGAAAGTCCTTAAACTTCCCTTTCCATCATGTTTCCCTGATGGAATGTATAGTCTAGGAGGGCAGGAAACATGTTTATATGCTTCCCAACTACAGTACCCTCACTTCTCAGTGCAATGTCTGTCACCTTATGAAAACTTTTTAAATCTCTGCATAAAATTAAGGTGAGCATTTGTGTAATAATGATTATGCATGTTCACACGTGCAATGATAGTTGTGGATTCACTATGAGGATGAATCTCTTCTTGAGATTATTCTTTTCCTTTTTTGAAAAAAATTGTTAATGTTTTATTTATTTCTGAGAGAGAGAGACACACAGCGTAAGCATGGGAGAGTCAGAGAGAGAAGGAGATGCAGAATCCGAAGCAGGCTCCAGGCTCTGAGCTGGCTGTCAGCACAAAGCCAGATGCGGGACTCAAACCCACGAACCGTGAGATCATGACCTGAGCCGAAGTCAGATGCTTAACCGACTGAGCCACCCAGGCACCCCGAGATTATTCTTCTCCTGTAATAATGAAGTTGCATTGATATATGCAACATACATTCTTTATTACACATTTCCTAATAGATTGAGAAAGATTGAATTTGGGGAGTCAGAGACCCTGAAGGTCAGAAACCTGAACAAGACCAACTAGCCCTGCTGGGACAGAAAACAAGTCACCTTAGCAGCCATCTGATGAAGGATTTGAAGCAGCCATATGATGAAAGTGAGTTGCAAATAATAAGATGCAGTGGGTCCAGCTTGCAGAGTGACAGTTCAGCAGTTCTTATCAATTTCTTGGATAATTTCATTCTCCTGTTTCATACTCCAAATTTCAGTTGCATATGAGAGTGCACAGTTAGACTAAAACTGTCAGTACCTTCACCCCTAATGGTGGAGAGAACTTTTACTAATTAATGTACACATTAAGATTAGGAGTGTTAACAGGGAGGGGCTGAGCTTGCTAGTTTTATCTTAAATGACTTAAAAAACCATGGTGATTAATCAGTTTTTGAAAATGTTTTCCTCCCAAGGTCTGAATGTGCCTTTACATAATTCACAGACATAAATTATTAAATGATAGTGAGTTTGTGAAATTCCTGCTACACATCAGTGTATGACTATTTGTCCTTCTGCCTCAGAGGATACCTATGTGAGTCTTTTCACCTTTCTTTCTCCCGCTGTGGAATGGGATTATAAAACACCACACCATCAAATGAGGCCATAGTGGAAAGGCATTTTGACATTTTTCAATGTGTTTTGACAGATGAGGTAGTGTTTTTGAAGTGAACTTGAGAAACATGAATTTTTTATGGGTAGCTGAATGCCGCATGGTCTTACTACTGTAGATAACCATATTTGTAGGAAAACCAGGAAGCAGATAGATGAAACGCAAAAAAAAGTGAAGATGTTTATAATCAGATCAACACACTAGGTTACTCTCATGTCACTAAAGCAGGGTTGACACATGATAAAAGTATATGGGAAATGAAGAATTGCCTGAATAATCCTGTAAGTAATTGAAAATGGCCCCAAATTATTATCAGCTATATTATTCAGCCCACATTGATCAAGTGAACAAAATGTGACCAAATAACTCACCTGCTGTGATACTTGATACTGAATAGCCATAAGATGTGTACATGTAAAACAAAGTGGAAAATAAATGTCGATAGCAACTTAGAAATTATAATTGATGTGAATAGGCCACCTGATATTTCTTTTTTTTTTTTTAAGATTTTTTTATTTTTATTTTTATTTATTTCTAGTGGAGAGAGAGAGAGAGACAGGATGAGCAGAGGAGGGTCAGAGAGAGAGGGAGATACAGACTCTGAAACAGACTCCAGGCTCTGAGCTGGCAGTCAGCACAGAGCCCGACGCGGGGCTCAAACCCACGAACCGCGAGATCATGACCTAAGCAAAAGTCGGACGCTTAACCTACTAAGCCACCCAGGTGCCCCGGCCACCTGATATTTCTAAAGGCCATTAGACAATTGTCCCCTTATTTTTGACTCTCATTCTCCTGTACCTGCTGATATTTCTTAGAGCGTGGAACTCTCTTTTTCAATCACTCTGTCTTTTCTGTTTCCAGACTCAGCCCCCACAGTAATCCATCTTCTTCAGTAGATTCCTGACTATTTTCTGTTATCAGTCAAGAGTTGTTTTTTTCCAGTACATAATGAGAACAGAGAAGTGTGTTTGAGATTATGGTCTAATGGAACGATCTGAGAATTTAGGGAAAAGAGCTGTTTACAAAAATACCAAAAAGGAAAACAAACAAAATGCCATCTTCTATTTTCAACTCTCACGACCTATCTGGTTTCTTTTTTTTTTTTTTTTTTTTTTTTTAAGTTTACTTATTTTGGGGGAAAGAGAGAGAGAGAGAGAGAGAGAATCCCAAGAAGGCTCTGTGCTGTCAGCCAGAGCCTGATGTGCGGCTCAATCTCATGAACAGTGAGATCATGACCTGAGACAAAATCAAGAGCTGGACACTTAACTGACCTAGCCACCCAGGAACCCCTCAACAGTTTTTTTAAATCATGTTTTCCCAATCAGACAGACACAAACACTATTAATTTATGTGGTCTCATAACACAAATGAGACTAACTCAAATATAGAATGGAAATTATTTGGCTCTGCAGAGCAAGGTTAGAATATGCTTATCACACAGTTGCAAAATTATTAGTTTATGGTTTTTCATAGACTTTTCTCTATCCTATCTTTTTATGATTCACCAGCTAAGCATTTTCCCTTTTCTTCTCCTTTGATCTTGTACAGATTATAAGGCTTACCTAATTGTTTTAAAATGATCTTTGGTTAGATTGGGGATGTGGGCAAGAGATACTGAAAGGAGGGATATTCAGTTATCTGAGAAAAAAATAAATATTGAGGGAAAAAGAAAAGGGAGAAGGAAGAGGGGAAGAAAGGAAAGAACCATTCTATGGGCAAGGGCTTGGATGAGGGTGAAAGGAGAGAGGCGCTGAAGGGCAGAAGCAATACTGAAAGCTAAAGGGATGGAAGAGAGAATTTGAATGGAGCATTATTTTTGGTTATGAGTCAGATTGATTTTGATGTCCTTTAGTCATGTTAATAAAAAATGAAATATATTTTAGGTTCTTTTTGTCGTTCTCTGTATTATGGTGAATGTAATAACTAATGGAAAGTAGATTATGAAACACTCCAGCTTGTTTTCAAGTTGTGTTTATATTTTTTTTAGATTATTGAAACAAAAATTCAATATTAAAAACTATCTGGTATATAGAGTAAAAATATGTTTGCCAACTCCAGTTTGAGAAATACAAGAACTTAATGGGGCATCAGGTGGCTCATTCATTTGAGCTCTCACTCTTGATTTAGGTTCAGGTCATGATCCTAGGGTATGGGATTGAGCCCCGTGTAGGGCTCCATGCTCAGCTTGGAATTTGCTTAAGAGTCTCTCCCATCTCTCTCTCTCTCTCTCTTTCCCTCTTCCCCTCTACCCTGCTCACTTGTGCTCTCTCTCTCTCTAAAACAAAAATAAAAACAAAAACAAACAAATGAAAACAAAGACTTTCACAAAGTCAGCAGCCAAGATACAAAGCTCAATTAAGGCTTCTTTGTGAAACATAGACATTATCTAGGATGCGGGGCTCCTGAGTGGCTCAGTCCCTTAAGGGTCTGACTTTGGCTCAGGTAATGATCTCAAGGTTCATGAGTTAGAGCCCCGTGTTGGGCTCTGTGCTGATAGCATGGAGCCTGGAGCCTGCTTAAGATTCTCTCTCTCTCTCTCTCTCTCTCTCTCTCTCTGCCCCTCCCCTGTTCACTCTCTGTCTCTCTCAAAAATAAACATTAAAAAAATTAAAATAAATTTATCAAAGATAAGAAATCAGTTTTTCCATAAAAATGTTAATATACTTTATTTCTTTTTGTTTCTGTGATGCAACAAGCTTCTATATCCCTATAAACTATACATAAGAAATAGAAAAGATAAAGAAGGAGCTTTCCCTAACAAAGCAGGGATCTCAGGGATGTAATGACTCTGGACTCAAATCTATGTGAAAGTATGGTTGTAAGGGAAGGCCTTCACAAATAAGATCAGTTTATAATTTCTCTGCTTTCTCATATTACTATATATATTTTCTTTACTGTGTTTCTTATTTCCTATTATTATAAATATAAGAAATTACAAAGATATTTTAAAAATCATGAATGGTTTCTTTTTATGATTTTTGTTTTTTTTCCTGTAGTCACCTCAATTTTGTTTGCTTTTTTTTTATTTGTGTGTGTGTGTGTGTGTGTTTGTATTTCAGTTAAAGTAAGGAAACAAATAAAGAAGCAAAGAAACAACATGAACAACATATGAAAAGTCCCTGCCATTAATTGGCAAGCATATTTCTCTCAGTATGAAATTTTCTCAGTGATGTCCTTGCTCTTGAAATTCCATTACAGAAATATCCATTCATGTTTTTTTCTAATGAGAAAAAACAATAAAGATAGTGCCAGACAGTTAAAGTGTATGTTGACTCCAACTTATCTCAAATAGCCACTTGTGACAGCTCTATTTTTTCCTTTTCACTCAACTTCTCCTTATAAAAGAAATGTTATTTTAAATTATTTTTTCACTTTGTGAAGATGTGTTTGTTGCCAAGACTTCTGGACATACCCATCAAACACCTAATGTCTAGAAGAAAGCCATATTATTCATAGTATTTTATCGAACATCCTTACCAGCTCAAGAGTTCTATGTACCCAGCATCAAGAGGCAAGCCCCTCTCTTCTTGTCATCAAAGTTCACATCCGTTATCACCGAAATGAAACAACTCCATAGAGCTGCACGATGTTAGCTTGAGAGTGAAACCTCAGAAGGGCATCCCCTTCATTCACTGTCTTTGTTCACTCTTTTCAGCATACATTTACTGAACACTCTGTGCTCCACTTGGCAATGAAAGGAATATATAGAATTTTCATCCATTGACATTCTAAAGAAAAGTTTGTGAACGTACAAAGTTTGACACTGATAAAAAAGTTAAATAACAGAAATGAGATTGTTGTAAGGCAATTTTCTTGCAACTAAAAATAAATGGGTCTGGCATAGTCTAGAGGATTGTGAACAAGAATGGTCAAGGAAGCTAAGTTGAAGGTAGGACTTAAATTCGAAACTTATAACAGGTGTAAGAAATCAATCTTGATAAGAGAAAAGAAAACATTTCAAGAGAGGGGTGAGAGCAAAAGCGCCAGGGCTGGGGAAACAGCCTTTCCAGAGATGTAATTGCCTACCTGCACTAATGGAGGAGGGTGGGGTAAAGGACACTTGAAGGAAGCAGCATTAGAGGTAGCAGAAAGGCAATGCAATGGCTTCACCATAGGGGTTTTGATTTACAGAGTGATTAAAGAATCTGACTTTAAAAGAGTCTACATATTTTCCCATTCCTTAATTAGCTGAATTAACAAAGAGGATTAATTCTAGATTATTTAAAATAATGAAATATTTAATTCTCTTTGGAAGTGCTTTCGTACTTAAATTCAAATGAAGTTGTGCTTGATGTGACATTGTACAATGTAGATTATAGAAGCGCTATGGAGCTTTCTCTTGGTTGATGTCCATCCAAAAGAGGCTAGAGCTATGTATTGTAAAACCCTAAGAGAGTTGGCCTTTTCCTTAAAATTTCCGGAGTAAGAATTTTTCTGAAGCTCAAATAAATTAAGCATACTCTAAGATGACCTTGTATAAAAATTTAGTAACAAAATTTATTCTTTCAATTGCATTGGATAAAACACATTGGGCAACTGGTTAAAATAACACCTTTTTAAAATTTTATTTATTTAATTTAATTTAATTTTATTTTTTTAAATATTTTTATTTATTTCTAGGAGAGAGAGAGAGACAGCGTGAGCAGGGGAGGGTCAGAGAGAGAGGGAGACACAGACTCTGAAATAGGCTCCAGGCTCTGAGCTGGCAGTCAGCACAGAGCCCGACGCGGGGCTCTAACCCACGAACCGCGAGATCATGACCTAAGCAAAAGTCGGACGCCCAACCGACTAAGCCACCCAGGCGCCCCACCCCCACCCCTTTTTTTTAAGGTAAAAGTTCACTCTGCGATTTTGGCAGAAAAATTTGTACCTAACTTCATTGCAGTATTATTTATCATTATTAACTTCGGGTAATAATTTTGTGACACGTCTTTATTTGTTTTATAAGTGAGTTCTTTTGACACTATTCTGCTTACAACTGCAACCTTAAAATAAACTGAGAATACTAGCAGCTTGCTAATCACTTCAGAGTCACATAATTATTGGTATCAGCCCATAGAAAGTGCAATAGCCTGGGGCCAGATATAACGTTAAATTCTTAAATGAATAAAGACTAAATTAAACATATTTCCTTCATGAAACTATTGGATCATTAACCGAATACTAACAGAAGCCTAATCTTCAAGGTATTTTTAAATTACTGTCCATTCAGTGACATTTGGATTATATCTTATATAAATTTTTTCCTGCCAAATTAATATGGTTCAGATAATTCAGATATAAACTTTAAATGTATTTCATATCTTGGTTTGTTTTTTTCCCACCAAATACATTAGGGTTAATTGTGTGGTATACTGATAGTGATGTTTCCCTTTTAAAGTATAACCCAGAATAAGATATCAAAATCGACTCAGTAAAATTTACCACCATCTAAACACATTGAGAATCTAATTTCATAACATGCATTATTAGTTGCTGTGCACAGCAAGTTAACAGACATAATCTGCCTCTTGGGAGTTCACAGTCCACCGTTGACAATGCTGACAGATGCTGTGGAGGAGAGTCAGGCAAGGAGACCAGCATTAAGCAAATAGAGAACTTGAATAGGTGAAGTTAGAAAATAATCGCTAATCCCGAATAGCTTTTGTTAAACAATTATTTGCATTCTGATACTCCCAATATTCTTGTCTTTCTCCTGTGCCTCAGGCTCAGACATTAGGCACTGAGACATAATAGAGACTGATAAAATTGTATTGTTGGATCGATGAGCCACAGAAAGAGACACTTGGGCAGAGAGGTTGGAAGTTCCATGGAAGAAAAGAAGCTGGCTTGATGTGCCTGAGTGGTGACAATTGAATTAGGAATGTAAATTTGCTGTTCCAAATAGGAGAAAAATTTAAATTCAATATTGTTTCTTGGTTCCCTACTGCATATCATATGTCTGCAATAAACCACTAAAATAAAAGTAAAATAAAAACAAAACTATCCACAATTGAAGGTAAGAAGTAATGAATTACCCCAGCGACCTGAAAGTAACTACTAGCCTCTATGCCTGGGATCAGGAAAACTTCTGGAATAAAAGATCGATTATATGTTCTTTGTTCTCCATGGAAAACAATCCTTAGAATAAAACAGCAGAAACAAATATTTATGTATTTTGTATTTTTTTAATTACACTTATTTATATTTCCAAAACAATGTAATCCCACATGTTGGAATAGAACACATGTTCTTACAAAGCTAAATAAATATGTAAATTGAAGGGCACACTGGTGTGTATGCAGTGACTAAGGTGAATGAATTGCGATGATCATAGAGAACTACTGAATCTTCTCTAACGCGCCCTAGTTCTTTCATGAATCCCAAATTTGGTTCTAGAGAAAAAAAGATGAAGCTAGGTTGGAATTGCTGCTGATATGTGATAGCTGATTCTTATTCACTCAGGTTTAGAGAAAAAAGCAGAAGTCTTTACATGACTTTTTTTTTTCAGAACAAGAAAAATTCTCTTTAAAATGTGTGAAAGATAAGACTTAAAATTTGTTCAGTGTCCTTGTTAAATACAATTATTTTGGGAATATGAAATTGAAATAGTAACATATTCTATACTTTAAAATGCTTACCTAAAGGTTCATACCTTCAGAAACAAAACCAGGTTAATATTCATTTGCATTTGTATATATTAACTAGGCTGCTATGGATTCCTGAGTTGGTTATAAGCAGTATATATAAAGGAAAAGACACACACAAAATAAGCAGAAAAGTAATCAAGTTCATGAGATATATATTCTAAAATTATTACAGAGAAAATCAATCTTGGAAAAAAATATATTGTGGTCAACCAAAAATAAAAAGAGGGAAATTATTTACTTATCTAGTTATTTATTTAATGTTATTATTATTATTATTATTATTATTGTAGTTTCAGTGTTTGTTCAAATTCCAGTTAGTTAACATATAGTGTAATAGTTCCAGGAGCAGAATTTAGTGATTCATCACTTCCATATAACACTCAGTGCTCTTCACAAGTGTCCCCTCTTAATCCCCATGCCCTTGCCCACCTCCCCTCCAGTAACCCTCAGTTTGTTCTCTGCAGTTGAATGGCTGTCTTATGATTTGCCTCTCTTTCTTTTTTCTGCCTATGTTCATCTGTTTAGTTTCTTAAATATTTGTCTTTTTCTGACTCACTTATTTCGCTTAGCATAATATATTCCAGCTCCCTCCACATCATTGCAAATGGCAAGATTTCATTTTTTTATGGCTGAGCCGTACTCCATTGTACATATATACCACCTCTTCTTTATCCATTCATCAGTTGATGGACAGTTGGGCTTGTTCCATAATTTGACCATTGTTGATAAAATGGGGTGCATATATTCATTCAGGTCAGTATTTTTGTATCCTTTGGATAAATGCCTAGTAGTGCAATTGCTGGATCACAGGGTAGTTCTATTTTTAAGTTTTTGAGGAACCTCCATACTGTTTTTCTGAGTGGCTGCACCAGTTTGCATTCCCACCAACAGTATAAGAAGGTTCCTCTTTCTCTGCATGCACACATCTGCTGCTTCCTGTGTTGTTAGTTTTAGCCATTTTGACAGGTGTGAGGTAATGTATCATTGTAGTTTTGACGGTATTTCCCTGATGATGAGCGATGTTGAGCATGTTTTAATGTGTCTATTAGCCATCTGCACATCTTCTTTAGAAAAATGTCTAAGAGCACCTGAGTGACTCAGTCAGTTAAGCATCCAACTTCAGCTCAGGTCATGATCTCATGGTTTGTGGGTTCAAGCCCCACATCAGGCTCTGTGCTCACAGCGTGGAGCCTGGAGCCTGCTTCAAATTCTGTGTCTCCTTCTCTTTCTTTACCCCTCTGTCTCTCAAAAATAAATAAAACGTTAAAAATGTTTTTTAAAAAAGAAAAATGTCTATTTATATCTTATGTCCATTTGTAAACTGGATTATTTTGTTTTGGGGTATTGGGTTTGAAAAGTTCTTTATAGATTTTGGGTACTAACTCCTTATCCAATATGCCATTTGAAAATATCTTCTTCCCATTCTGAAGATTGCCTTTTTGTTTTGTTGATTGTTTCCTTGGCTGTGCAGAAGCTTTTTGTCTTGTTGCGGTACCAATAGTTCATTTTTTGCTTTTGCTTCCTTTGCCTCAGGAGATGTGTCTTGTAAGAAGTTGCTAGAGCTGATGTCAAAGAGGCTGCTGCCTCTGTTCTCCTGTAGGATTTTGATGGTTTCCTGTTTCAAATTTGCATTTTTCATCCATATTTTAAAAATAAGCTCCATGATCAACATAGGGCTTGAACTCAGGACCCTGATATCAAGACCTGAGATCAAAAGTCAGATACACCACTGACTGAGCCACCCAGGCTCCCTGGTCTTTCACTCATTTTGAATTTATTTTTGTGTATGATATAAGAAAGTGGTCCAGTTTCATTCTTTCACATGTTGCTGTCCAGTTTTCCCAACATCTTTTGTTGATGAGACTGTCTTTTTTCCATTGGATACTCTTTCTTGCTTTGTTGAAGATGAGTTGACCATATAGCCGTGTGATGTGTCCATTTTGGGGTTTTCTATTTTATTCTATTGATCTAGGTTCACTATCGTGCCAGTACTATGCTGCCTTGATGACTACAGCTTTGCAAAATAGCTTGAAGTCTGGAATTGTGATGCCTCCAGCTTTTCTTTTTATGACTGCTTTGGCTATTCAGGGTCTTTTGTGGTTCCATATAAATTTTAGGATTGTTTGTTTTAGCTTTGTGAAAAATGCTGGTGGTATTTTGATAAGGATTGCTTTAAGTGTACGGAATGCTTTGGGTAGTATAGACATTTTAACAAAGTTTGTTCTTCCAAGCCATAGAATGTTTTTCCATTTCTTTGCATCATCTTCAATTTCTTTCATAAGTGCTTTATAGTTTTCAGAATTAATGATGTTTTACTTCTTTCATTAGGTTTATTCCTAGTTACCTTATGGTTTTTGGTGCAGTTGTAAATGGGACTGGTTCTTTGATTCATCCTTCTGCTGGTTCATTATTGGTGTATAGAAATACAACAGATTTTTGTACATTGATTTTATATCCTGTGACTTTACTGAATTTTCTATCAGTTCTAGTGATTTTTTTTTTTTTTGGTGGAGTCTTTCAGGCTTTTTATATAGAGTATTACATTGTCTGAAAATAGTGAAAGTTTTACTTCTTCCTTGCCAATTTGGATGTCTTTTATATCTTTTTGTTATCTGACTGCTGTGGTTAGGTTTTCCAGTACTATGTTCAGATATGTGCTGAAGTAGAGGTAAAATGATGTGATCGTTGAGATTTG
The DNA here is from genome assembly GCF_003009895.1 of Hyaena hyaena. Taxonomy (NCBI): domain Eukaryota; kingdom Metazoa; phylum Chordata; class Mammalia; order Carnivora; family Hyaenidae; genus Hyaena; species Hyaena hyaena. Next base: position 69,826 of record NW_024080901.1, on the reverse strand, counting down.
GTTTCAAATAACCTTAACAATAACATAAGAAGGAGGAGGAGGAGGAGAAAGAGGAAAGTGGGGTGGGGAAGAGATAAGAACAACTGAAGGATACATGAAACAATTTTTGCAAACCTTGAACATTGTAACCTCAAGGAATTCAGTATATGGAATTTGATTGGACCTTTTTCTCTATTTTAAGTAGGTTTGAAGCTTTTCATAATAGGAATGTTAATGTTTTACATGGTAAAAATAAGATACATATGTTCTAGAAATTTCAGAAAAAATAGTAAATTATGAAAAATATTCACCCATGAGCCTACCATCAGAAATAATTTCTGTTAGTAGTTTGAAAGATTTACCTTCTGGATGTTACTGATATAATTTTATATGATTAATTACTATTTCTGTTTCTTCTTGATGAATCATGTAAATGTGTCTTGATCTTTCCATAACCTTTTGTGTTCTTGTTGTTCTTTTTAACAAAACACATAGGCTTATGAAAGTTCATTTAATATTAATACTAATCACAGTGTCATATCTGAAGAAAATATTTTTATGTCATTATTTATATTTAACATTTCAAACTTGTGCATATGGAATTTTAAATTGGTCTATTCTTATTTTCATTAACTTTATGAATATTCTCTTTTTAATTCAAAAGAATCAAGGGCTGTTGTTGACTCTTTTTATTGACACTGTGGATACATATTTCATATCAGATGAAATTATGGCTTCAACAAGGAGCTTTTTCTAAATCATTCCTGGTATCAAATTTGTGCAAGGTGGTAGGACATATTTACTGCTGAGAATTCTTTGAATACAAGCTGCTCAAATTTTATTAGTTTTAAGAAGTGAAGACATTCAGTCCAGAACTCTTAGGCGTCATATTAATGGAAAACTTTTTTCACTGTAGAGATGAAAGCATTTACAGTAACCCAGATTTGGGACAAGGCTAATTCATGGGTGGTAAAACAAATGTCTTCTGACACATGCAAAACTATCTTGGTTATAAGTTGCCTGCTTCCCCACCAAACTGACAAGTTGAATGGTTGGAATAGTATTAATCACTCATCATATTTATTACTAGACTGTGAGTTCCTTGAGGACAAACATAGTATAAAAGATATTTCTGATAGGCAGATAGCAGTAGGCACTCAAAAATATGACTAAAATATAGAATAGGGAAATTATTTTCTTAAAATTCCATGATACAGTAATTGAAAAGGCCCAAATCTCTTGATACAGATTTAAGATTTCATAAGAATTGAGTAAAAAGAATTCAAAGGAGCAAAAATTATAATTAACTATTTTTCAGATAAGACAGATCCTCTGAAGATACTTATACGATATATTATATCTTTTCTATTTTTATGATTCCAATTCCTGTCTTCTTTCAAGACCTGGGTAAGTAAATCTGCTCCATTGTATGTGTGTAATCTCTTAGCCATCACTGTGTTTTATCTAAACATACTAAGGCCTTTTTTCCCTCAAAACTAAAGCATCTTGATTTCATGATTCTAATTTTATTTATTTATACTCATTTTTGTTTCACGTAAATTGCTTGGAGCACTGTACAACTGAGTATATATGTATTTAATAAGTATTGGAGAATATAAGTATGTGCATATTTAAAAAGGCAATAAAATGTCTATTATCATGGCAGCATTATTAAACTCTTTCAAGAGAATGATATAGAATGGCCAGTGGGATTTTTCATGGGTCCTAGAATTATTACCAAGACCCAAAGCTGGAGACCAGAGGAACTAAATATTTCAATTTGTGTGTTCTGAGATTGGCCTGTGATTAGGGCCAGCCACCTCCTCATAGGACTTACTGAGAGGAACAAGCTCACGGAATAAATTCCATCACAAATGATAGTCAAAGTATTTATCAATCAGTGTGGCACAGCACTGACCAATTCAGATGAATGCCATTTATAAACAAGTGTGGCTATCAACGCTAATACTACCACTACTTTGACCCTCCAACAATACCAGGAGAAGACTAGTAAAGCAACTGCTATCCCCACAGAATGCAATTCCTTTCCATCAAAACGAAAAGGAGCACAAGGGCATCACTTATAAAGATAAGCTGGATTGCTTTCAAAAGTAGAAGACTAGCATTGGTCTGCCCAGTAACTAAGAAACACTGTGATCTTCACTGGTGCTACTGGAGCAAGGACAAATGGAAGGCCAACTGCCTACAGAATGGGGGAGGGGGGGCCAGGACTGATCACCCTTAAGTTCTAGACTGCAAAGAGTAGTAGGGGCTGAATCCTTCACTTTCCTGTAAGTCTGATATTTGACTGCCAAGGGAGCCTGAGATTGGAGGATACCCTCTTGCTGGGACTCACTATGTGGTTGCCAAATAGGCTTATACGCCAGAGAAAGGTGGTGTGATACAACCAGTGTGAGGGCAACAGAACACATGGGTCTTAAAGGAACTACATGGGAATGAGCCTCTTTCTCCAGCAGGACAATTTGGCCATCAGCCATCTATATGAAGAACAAGAAGAGGAATGCTACTTAATCAGAAAAATCTACTCCCTTATACTTCCACTAACTTTTAGGCCTTCAGCCTCAACATCTTCATTCCATCCCCTATTGTCATTGACTCCTCAGTTGAACTTCCCTTGCCCTTCAGCACATCCCCCATTTCAGCAGCCTAAGATATGCTGTATTTTGGTGCTCATTTCTATATTTCTCCCAGCAAAGATGCTCTCTCTTGCCCCTCCATCTTAATCTTGTATTACCTACCACTACTGATTCATATGGCACAACTTTGTGTCATTTTTTAAATGGTCACTCCTTTCATTTGGAAGCAGCCCCACCAATTCATGACCTGGCAATCAGAGTCTGATTTCAAGCATTGCCCTTTCTCCTCCAGAGAGCCCTGGCATAGTTAAAACCTGCAAAAACTGTATATGACATGTAAACTTAAAGTGCTGTGGAAAAAGAAAAAATTAAAGTCACTCAATCTTCATTAGAAACTTCACACCTGCAAAAACTATTCAATACCAATTGCTGTAAAGTTTACAGATAGTTAAAAGAAACAATAATTTATTCATCCAGTAAATTATTTGACACACTGAACATTGGGAAAATTAGTTTTTGGTGAACCTATTTCAGCAAATTAATTTCCATGGAATTGACTGAGCACTGCTCAACTTCAGAGGAGAAATTGGGGAAGAAGGAGGAAAAAAATGCATAAGAAAAGCTCATGACTTCCTCACTCCATCCCAAGATGCTATGATATGAACTAGGGTGAAGGAATAGAAAGAATTTTCTATCAGACAGGAGACTGATATCTAAGTTAGGAGGACCCACTCTCAGTGAGTGAAAGGAGTTTGTTTAAATACTGAAGGAGATGGAAAAACTGTGAAATCTGTTTGAGATGCCATTAAAGGAAACACCAGTTAGCAGCTCTATGAGCCCAGGAAGACACAATTGAAAGCAATGATTGGAAAATTCAAATTTTTATTTTTTTATCCACAAAAAAAATTGCCCTATAATCAAGAGAAGTCATTTGGAAATGGAAGCATTTTGGATCTGACTACCTTTAATAGAGAAAAATTCTATAATTTGTGCAAAAACCAATTTTACATTATCTAAGTGTATTTTATTTACTAAACTCCCCTACCTTAGTAAAGAATCCCATTTCGTTGCAGTTTGAGAATTGTGGAAATGTACTTATTAATTCAAGGAAGTAATTAAGAATATAGGCCCTTTCTACGTGTCCCCTCTTGGAGCTGATGCGGAACAATCGCTTTTCCCTGGTTGGGCCATTCCTCTGGTAGCCCTGCCTATTTAGCAAGATGAAAGGTTACTGTCAGAATGTTTCCCCACTGCAGAGATAGGTGAAGCCCAGAGGGAGGTAGGTGCTTATTGGTGCCATCCACTTCCATATCACTAAATGCACGTAATTGTGATGAAAGGATCATCTATGTATTCAGGTCTCTTTCTTTGCATTATAAAATCCAAGTGATTGGGCATAATGTCATCTTGTGCTATGTCTAAGGTTTGACATACGAACAAATGCATGTTAAATACTTAGCTTAATGTTATCTGACTGCTGCCCCAGAATTTTAACATTTTAAAATGTTGTGTTTTGTCCTTATTTCCTTAATATACGTAATACAGTCAAGTGAAATCTATAAAAATTTCTGACCTGTCATTTGGAAATGTACCCAAGGCCTTGGACTTGTTTTTGCTATGGTCTTTGTAGTAATCAAGGGGCATTTTTGTGGGTGTGTGGGAAAATCCTCTGACTTTATATGTCATCTTCTTTTTATCACTGTCTTGTACCATTAGAGTTCTACATCCCTGACACTGACTGCAAAGGACTGGAGGGAATACAACCCCCCATTCAGCAGTTACCACCTTAATGCCTCTAGTAAATATTCACATATGTATATTTCAAGGGAGTTTTAAGCATTTGTTTATTTAAGGCTTCCAGTGATAAAATTAATGTTTTCCTCCGTGAGGAAACTCAGATATAGAAGCTTAGTACTGGATAATCACTCGAATCCTTAATCTGTGAATGATTACATAGCTTCACAACTACACTATCGATGTCTACACATATTTTTGAGGTCAGTGGAGTGTGTTCCTTTGGCTTTTTAACTTCCTCTCAACTCACTAAATCCTCTGCTTCTCCAGCTTAATACCTTTCCAGTTAGAAGCTACCATTATCCTCACCTCTACTCATGGCCACAAATTTTACAACTGGCAGCCTCAAACTTTGGTTGTCAGCAAGAGTTATTCTCTCCTCACCACCTATACTCCTGAGGGAAGAGCTCATGACAAACTGATTGCCAGGAAAGGAAGCAGAGAGAGAAGACAGCGGTGGTAATCCTGCACCATACACTGCATTGTCTTCTTTTTTACCCTTTTCCCTCAGTCTCTGGTTACCTGAACATCTAGGTAGATTATGTACATCTTACACAGGACTGAATAATATTTTGGCGATAGTAGCCCCCACATAGAAAACTTTGCATGTAAGGCTCATAATCCCCCTGCCAGGAATTGATCTTATTATGTTCAAAGAATCCTGACTCCCTTCCTGACTTTGAGTTCTCTTTCAGAGTCTTTTTTATTAACTTGATGATAAAACATCCTATGCCCAGATCTTAATTCCCTTTTCTGCCCTCTGCCCAACTATGGAGAGAGGGTTATGCATTATCTTCTCTCTTGCATGATTACCTGGAAGTGCTACATTTAAAGTTATGCAATATATTTTTTTTCAAGTTTCTGACGCAACTTGCAGCCTGGATAAGAGATGCAGGAAAAAATGACAGGGGTTTGGTTCTTTCTCCTTTCCACTTCCTGAGAGCAACAGCTACAGTAATGGCATGTGGAAATACACTGGTCAACCCAGAGGAAGGACTCTTCTTGCATATTTCTTCCTCTATGAATCTCAATTACTTTCTCCACATAAAGATTCTCATGCCTGAAGAATGGAGATTCCTTTTATTTTCTTTCTTTCTTTCTTTCTTTTTTTTGGCTCTGGTATGCTTTCCTGTGCTTATATTTTAAAATATTGTCTCCCCAATGATGATGGGCATGGAGGAGGGCACTTGTGGGGATGAGCACTGGGTGTTATATGGAAACCAACTGGACAATAAACTATTTAAGAAAATAAATAAATAAAATATCATCCACCCTAAAAATAGATAATATATTGGGATTATTTTGTAAGCACAATTGCCTAATTTTCTTTGTCCTAGATTCCCATGGAAATTTCCAGCAAAATATGAATAAACAGAAAATATATAATAATTACACAGAAATTTGGTTATCTTAAAACCAAAACATTTAAAAGTCATCGTAAAGTGGAGATAATGGTTGTAGCCAGTTTGATATAAAATGTACTCATATTCTTAATAAATGGAACAAATTTGGGGCTCGGGGGTGGCTCAGCCGGTTAAGCATCTGATTCTTGGTTTTGGCTCAGGTCATGATCTCACAGTTTTGTTAGTTTGAGCCCCACATCTGGCTCTATGCTAATAGCATGGAGCCTGCTTGGGATTCCCTCTTTCTCTGCCCCTCCACTGCTCATGCTGTCTCTGTCTCTCTCTAAAATTAATAAACTTGGGGCACCTGGGTGGCTCAATCAGTTAAGCGTTCGACTTTGGCTCAGGTCGTGATCTCACGGTTCGTGGATTCCAGCCCCTCATCGGGCTCTGTGCTGACAGCCAGCTTAGAGCCTGGAGCCTGTTTCAGATTCTGTGTCTCCCTCTCTCTCTGACCCTCCCCTGCTCACGCTGTCTCTCTCTCAGATAAATAAAACATTAAACAAAAAAATTAATAAACTTAAAAATTAAAACATATAAATGGAACAAATTCATAAAAATATTAATATCTTGTTTTTAAAATGTTTTTAAAAAGGAAGACTTTATTTAAGAAAGAACAACTATGGGGTGTCAGCATGGCTCAGCTGGTTAAACTTCCAACTCTTGATTTCGGTTCAGGCCGTGAACTCACAGCCCCTGGGATCAAGCCCTGCATAAGGCTCTGTGCTGATAGTGTGAAGCCTGCTTAGAATTCTCTGTCTCCCTCTCCCTCTGCCCCTTCCTCAGTCATGTTCTCTCACACACTTGTTCTCCCTCTCAGAATAAATAAAAATAAACTTAAAAAAAGAAAGAACAACTATGAATGGACATTTTCAGCCTGTTACAATAAAAATGCTAATTAAAAATATAGATTTTTTTATTTTTGAAAAATGATAATAAACTTTATTTTATTTAAAAAAATTTTATTTGTTGGGGCGCCTGGGTGTATCAGTCGGTAAAGCATCCGAATTCGGCTCAGGTCATGATCTTACGGTACATGGGTTCGAGCCCTGCGTCGGGCTCTGTGCTGACAGCTAGCTCAGAGCCTGGAGCCTGTTTCGGATTCTGTATCTCCCTCTCTCTCTGACCCTCCCCTGCTCATGCTGTCTCTGTCTCTGTCTCTGTCTCTCTCTCTCTCTCTCAGAAATAAATAAAACATTAAAAAAATTAAAAAAAAAATTACATTTGGGCAAGCACAAGTGGGTGAGGGGCAGAAAGAGTGGGGCATAGGATCGGAACCCAGCTCTGCACTGACAGGCTGACAAGCAGCAAGCTTGATGTGAGGCTCAAACTCAGGAACAGTGAGATCATGACCTGAATTGAAACTAGATGCTCAACCAACTGAGCCACTCAGGTGCCCCATGAAAAATAATAATAAACATTTTAATATTTAGCACCCAGTGCTGTGTAGCTACATTGAATTGTTATACTCAAAAAAAGTATAAATGAATTACAGTTTTGAGGAGGGAAATTTTGCAAACTTGATTTATAAAACTCATCATGAACATTAGTCCAATAGATCAAATCCTAAGTACTTATTCTGAAGAGGTAATTAGAAATACATACAAGAATAAACCTTATTTGTGCTTATTATAAATATATAACAATTTTCTTCACCATTAAGATATGAACGATTCAATAGAAGATTATAACCATTTGATGGGATAATTTATATAGCCAATAAAATCCTGTTTTTAAAGAATGCACAGTGATATGAAAATATTCAAAATATGATAAAAAGTAAAAAAAGAAAATGCAAAAATAAACATTCCCATATGCAGTGTGATTCCTTTTTAGTAGTATTTATACACAGAAGGAGAAAAAAGACAAATGCTAAATGTGGCTTTGTATGGGTGATGTTATGGAATTTTGAATAATTTTGTATATGCTGTAGAGAAAATAACAAAGAATTGGATTGTCAAATCAGATGCACATAAAATCAGAGATTTTACCTGATATTAACCTTTACTATTAATTTCAAGGATTCAGGTAATTGTGAGACACAGACACAGCAGGGAGAAGTCCAGGATTGTCCACACAGCTCCCTGGTCCTATCTTGTGCTCTGATGTAGATTTACCACATGGGGTTTCTAGGAGACATATGTGGCCATCACTTACACAAAAAAGGAACTGTTTTGATCATAAAAAAAAAACCTCCATTTTATTCTCTAATATTTACAAAACTTACATGACATTTCCCGAGGAGCCAACTTCATAAATCTGTACATTCCAGGTTTCTTTTCCATAAACATTTCTAGACAGAAATGGCACATTCTGCGGAAACCATTCCATGGATAGGGTGGGTTCTGCTAGTAAATGTCACCAGTGCTTTGTTTGGAGGTCTTCTGTTAGCTTGTGCGTGAGGAGATGTGGCTTGGGTTCCTTTTCTTTCTTTTATGAGACATTCCTCAATAAAGGGCAGGAATAGATCGCAGTACAGCTGCTACAATAAGAATAAGACTAAGAATATTCTGAAAGATAAAGAAAAGAAGGAAGACTGGCTTGGGATCCCTAGTCTCAAAGAACAATATGAAGGGAAGTTCCTTGGGTTTTATTTTTGCCTCCTATATTCCACATGATGTGCTAGAAAAGCCAGAACCTGAAAATCCAAAAAGGTACAGACAGAAACAAACAAAAAAGGCTGAAACCAAAAAAGCCTCTCTTTAGCTGCGGACCAAAGTCTGTAGCAAATAACTGCTTTATGGCAGCCAAATGCCACTGAAAAGATTGTAGCCTTCCTACCAGATACACTAGTAAAAGCTGAGATGTTAGAATTAGCTCATAAAAATTTTAAAGAATTCATTATAAAAATGCTTCATTAAGCAACTATAAACACATTTGAAACAACTGAAAAAAGAAATGAAATAGAACGTGCAAACATCAAAATGTTATAAAGGAAATTCTAAAAAAATTCTCCGGATACAAGTTTGATGACATAGATGAAACTGACCAATTCCTTCAAAAATATGAATTGTCAAAATTCACCCAATATGAAATACATAATCTGAATAGTTCCACAACTATTAAGGACACTGAATTAATTCATCATAAACCTCAATCTATGCTGAGATCTGAAAGTGTCTCAAAACATAAAATCAAAATCATTATAAGGCATATATGGTTGGGTGTTTCATTTCTCTCATGCATGAAACTTTGGTGTTGCATGCTATCCAAAGCCTGAAACAGGTTTTCATATACTTTGTCCAGTTTCCTAATTGTTTATGGTGGGAGAAAAATCTAATACCAAATCTAATATCATGGCCATATACAAATTTTCAAAGGTCACTATTTGTAATTAAAATAACATTACACAGTGATTATTAAAACATTGGCAACATACTTGCTAATTACCTCTTTAGTGTAAAGCTCTAGACCAGATTACTTTTTTCATGAAAAGAGAAATAGACCCACTTTTCAGTATTAGGATCTTGAAAAGTGAGAAGATACTCCATGAAGCCAGGTTGGAAGGCCCTGAATTTGACATATAATTGTACTTTTATTCTTAACATGGATATACAGATTACAGCTATATTGAGATATACCAGTCTAGGCTTATTCAAAAGATAGAACCCCCACAGTAAGTAAGGGTTGAACAGGGTAAGTTTAAGATAAACAATTATTTAAGTATTAAAAAAGGGTAATCTTCAGATAGAAGAAGACTCAATATGGTATCCTGGGGATGAGGGGGAGTACCCAAGGAAGGTCGAGCTTGTAAGGTTCAGAGCTTGCAAGAAGAAGGTTTGGTTCCACTTACTAGAGAGCGAAGAGTTTTGCTGGTTTAACAGGGCTGGAGTGGGTCTGCAGTGACTGGATAAACAGAAGGTGATCTGGAGCGCAGGCTAGGAGCAGGGTGGTTGGAACATTCCCCGGCCACAGGCAAGGTGTACAAGGTTTACAGAGGGAGTAGACGTGTTGTGGGAACTCAACTGGAGTTAAGGAAGTCAGGCTTGCATTGGGAATATGAGTGCCAGGATGGCTGAGATGACTTTAGTATAGTATGTAGAGTGGAGTAGGTTTGGGCAACAGTTTGGATAGAAGCTCTTTGAGGTGCTGATTTCTGGTATGAGAGGGATGCTGAAAGGTTATTGCCAAACCAAGCTGCAAGATTACTGAGAGGACCACGCATTCTGGGACCACACTCTGGGTGGAGCTCTCGGAGATGTTCTCATACATATGTGGCTGACCCACCACGCAGCGGACTGAAATATCAGGAGAGCCCCTTCTTCTCTGGGATCCCGCCAGCGTCCCCTACTGAGAAGGTTTAGCACCATGCTAACCGTAAAGAGCGAAGTTAGGACATGTATTGAAGGGTAATTTTAAATCCAAGAGACAATAACATTCGTAACTGGTATACCTGGTTATTTGCTGAATTTTCAGATCCAAAATGCACTTTTTCACATCAAAATAATTGTGAGACTTATGGCTTTGACTGGTAGTGTTTAGGTTACGCTTTTAGGTTGAAAGTATTAGGTTGAAAATGTGACCTATGTTTACTTACCAACCAGAAAGCTATTATTTTATGTTTATCAAGTTTCTGCTATAAATTAGATTATAATACCTGACTTTTTAATTTCTGTTTAAGCAGCAACTATAGGTTTACAGTGTAGATATTTTTTTCTTAACTGAATTCATTAAAGAGTACATTTTAAGATTTTCATTTTTTTGGTATCTTTTCCAGGTAATTTATTTATAGGCTTACATTTTCTCACACTATAATAAACAAATCCTCCATTTCCAAAATCTTTAGATAATTCCATAATTTTATCTATGGACACTAAAATTAATATGCCTGGCCCAACCCAAATATATGAGACTGAAGAGAAACAGTGTTTTGTATCATTTCATTTTGTTTTTTTAAGAAAATGAAGTTGATTAGAAATAGTTTCTATACATGGGACTTGATAAGAAAGAAAAATGTCACTCTTGGAAAGGATAGCACGGAAGGCTTATAAGAGCACATTTCCAAAGCGTGAGGGGCTGAGAGTGTGGAAGCATTTTTCAGTCCTACAGCCATTATCTTGCAGTTGTTACTTTTCAGTGGACACAAGACAATCATAGTGCCTTTTTCCATGGTTGACATTCTTTTAGGGATCCTGGGAAATAGAAATATTTGTGCAAGCAGACTTTAAATTGTTACTTCTAACTTTGCCCTGAAAACCATTATTCCCTAATGGCTGTTTCTCTTGTTTGTTCGCTTTCCCAGAAGAAGGTATTTATCTCTAAGCCTCTGGAAACTTTTAGCCCTTGCTTCAGATGGTGGCTTTACAGGAGTTACATCCCTTTTGCTTGCCCTGTACTGCCTCATTTCCACCCTGAGTTTCTTACGGGATGATAAAGGGCAGTGTCTCTTTTGTAACTACTTCCTGCTGAGCAAGGGTCAATTCCCTATTTTATTCTGGAGGTGTAACAATCTCTCACTGACTATTCTAATGACTTATAAGGACTTGGATCCCCTCCCCTCCCCCCCAACACAGTGGTAGTTTGGAATCCTTATGCCATCATTAGCTTGACTTGGAATTGTTGGAACCTGGAAGACACGTGTTTTACAAGGAGGTTAAAAAGGCAGGGTCCCAAAGTAACAGCAATAAAATGGCCAGTAAAGGCCTAAGGGAAAGAAAGGATCAAGTAGCATTTGAGAAGACCCTTTACTTTTTATTTATTTTTAAGTAGGCTTTACACCCAGAGTGGAGCTCATTGTGGGGCTTGAGCTCTCAACCTTGAGATCAAGACTTGAGCCGAGATCAAGAGCTGGATGCTTAACCAACTGAGCTACCCAGGAATCCCTGGTAGATACCCTTTAATGGAGTCTTAATGTTTTGAGTGGTGGGGTTGCTAAGGTTATGTAGCCTGTATCCTGTTGGATGATGATGTCATCCAGGAAAGGGGATGATTTTAAGGTTGATATTACAAGTTCAGTTTTGAGCCTTCATCTGAAAGACATTAAAGTTGGATTCAGCAAGGGCACAGGATGATGTGGCCAAGTTTTGAAACATGTATATAAAGAATCATAAAAAACTGTTCTGAATAAGAAACTCTTTATGCATCAATCAAATAAAACAGCTTTATTTTTTAACAAGGCATTGCTCAGTTCTTTTAAATTCTTATATCTTTTGTATTAAAGCAAACTTAATTTTATCTTTTATGTAAAATTACATGAGACACTTACGTCTTTCATTTCCCATTGCTTAAAGACATATCCTTTGTGTGTTAGTTCTACCAAGGACTTTATACAACATGCTGCAGCTCACCTTTGATATCTACTATAACCACTAGTCAGATGGGATAGCTTTAGAAAATCTAAAAAAAAAAAAAAAGGAAAAAAGTCCTCCTACTCTAGCCCCAAAGCTGTCATTTCAGAGAATTTCTCTTGCCCTCTGATTTGGTAGTCACATTTCTCACTTTGTAAAATAGAACTCAAATTCCTTTAGACAGATCATTAGCTTAAACACAGAGAGCATCATTAGGATAACTTATCAACCATCCAAGCCAAAGAGAAGTGAAAATTTACAAGAAATGGAGTCAAATTAGGAATGAAAGGGAGGTCTGATGAAAATTTATTTGGAGAGTGGAAATCTACTACATTTTAATTTCTCAAATTTCAGTTATATTTGAAGGCCTTCCTTAAATCAAGAGAAAAGGAAAGTAAAACAGAATCCCTGCCATTACTGGAAATAACTGAAACACTCATTATAGTCATAGAACAGAAGTTTCTGAATATTAACTGACAATCTAAGGCAAATTCTCCTAAATGAAAACATTCAGAAGAATGGAATTTTTCAATGGACTATTTCTAGTTTAAATCTAGTAATTCTTTAGGAAAGGGAGAGATAATAAACAATTGCTCTTCTGTTATGACAAATAGTTTTTGTTCATTGTCTGTGTAACAGAGAGAGACAGAGACACAGAGAGGAATATTGGCTGTTCTTTGTGACACTACTGCTGCATGTGCTGCGTAGTGTGTTTGGACTTGGGTTATAAAATCTTGGCAAGACCATCATTACCAACACACCACTTAGCAATTCAGTGTCTGTTGGGTACTGTAATCTCACTGGACCACAATAAAAATTCAGCCACGTATGGGTGATGAAAATGCTTCTTGAGGTTTATGTCTCACTTGCTCACATCACTTAGGATTTGACTGTTCAGAGGCACATTATTTATATAGTATGAAATCTATTTGCTTTTACCCAAGGAAACAAAAATACTAAGGGATGCTTATGGACAACTCTTTGGGAACACCATACCAAGAAATATATGGTTAAAATGTTTAAATTGAATGTTTGAAATGAAGACATAGTGGGTCTTATTTGCTCATTTTGTCTCACAGTTGTGAAAGGAAACATGAACTTTGCATCCTATCTGCTTTTCTGGGAAAGAGCTGGCCTTATAATTCCTTAGTACCCAGGTGGAAATCAATACATATGTGTGGTCTAAGTGAACAAAAATGAATGAATGAGTGAATGAATGAATGAATGAATGAATCTCTAGTATCGCTATTTGAGTTCTTTCTCTATAGTAGTAGGGATGATTTTGTACTGATTAATTTATACTATCATATAGTTCGTATACCCAACTGTTTATATCTAAACGTAAGCAGGGTTGCAGTTCATTCTATTAACTGGATACTCTGGGGCCATTTGGCCTCACTTAACATGTTAATACTAAAACAAGGTTTTTGGTCATTTGGCCTCAGTAGCATGCTAATAATAAAACAAATTCTTCTTTTTTTCCTTCTATTTTTTAAATGTTTTTTAAATTTAATTTTGAGAGGGAGAGAAAGACAGAGTGTGAATAGGGGAAGGGCAGAGAGAGTGGGAGATACAGAATCCAAAGCAGGTTCCAGACTCCAAGCACTCAGCACAGAACCTGACGTGGGCTTGAACTCATGAACCCTGAGATCATGACCCAAGCCGAAGTCAGACACTAACCGACTGAGCCACACATGCGTCCGTAAAACAAGTTTTTCAAAGGCACTTTTTAAGCACTTAAGATATTTGGCATCTCATAGTGATTACTTTCTTTTTTTTTTCTTTTTCAAATATTTTTATTTATTTCTAGGAGAGAGAGAGAGAGAGAGAGAGAGAGAGAGAGGGCGAGAGAGAGAGAGGGAGACACAGACTCTGAAATAGGCTCCAGGCTCTGAGTTGGCAGTCAGCACAGAGCCCGACGCGGGGCTCGAACCCACGAACCGCGAGATCATGACCTAAGCGAAAGTCGGACGCTCAACCGACTAAGCCACCCAGGCGCCCCTCATAGTGATTACTTTCATTAATCCTTGCCAAAATACTCATGATGTAAGTACTATTATTATTATATAGGTGGCAACAAATGTAGAAAATTAAAGAAGGTTCCCACAAGAACACAGCTGTTGTTGTGGTGAGTTTCATATATAAATCCAGGTGGTCTGATTCCACTGTCTACACAGCAAGCCCTCCATTGCCCTTTGCTTCAGGGAAAAGGCCATGGAAGCTGTGGTGGAAAGAGTTGCCCTTACAAAGTACCCCCATGTCAGTGTTTGCGGACCTTTACTGCCACTGAGGAGGTCATCTCTTGGTCCTAACTCTGTAGTCACCCGTCTTTTAAAACTGTGGCTTCCAGAAATTGCAGAAGCATATAACATTCTTCTAGACCTTTAGAAACTCAGGATCCTGTGTGAAGCAAGAATTAAAATCTGTCCATTTGTCCATCTAGGTGGTCTTTTGGTAGAATCTTTGTAACTGGCTTAGTAGAAGAAACAGTTTAGGCAGTGTCTTGTCTGCAATTCAGTGAAACGTGAAATGAATGCAGAGAACCTTTCTGTGCCTACACACAAGAAATAAAGGTAATATTTAAGTACAGAAGGATAAACTAAGTGGACATAGATCATAGGTAGGTGTGTAGATATATAGATAGATGATAGATAGATAGATAGATAGATAGATAGATAGATAGATGATAGATAGATGTTGAGAAAGAGGGAGGAAGAAGGACCTAGGTTTGCTAGAAACCTAAGCAAAAGAAAGTGAATATAAGAAGGAGAGAGAAAAGGTTTATAACAAGCCAAAACAAAAAACAAAAAAGCAAAAAACAAAAGAAAGGGAAAAGAAAAGAAAAGAAAGAAAGGGAAAAAGATGTAAATTCTAAAGTAATTTTCACTCCAGATTGCAGAACATATTTAATTTTGGTCTTTATTTATAAATGTTAATTCAAGGTGCCCAGATTCCTGGAGCTTTAAAGAGCATAATGTCTTTTCCTCAATAAGACAAGGCACGTGGGTTCCATTTCTGGTCATGAACCTGAGGAAGTTTTATTGCTTGGCAGTGTTTCTGTGTGAAATACTGTAGTGATTTAGAAACACTCTGAAAACCTCAGCAAGAGTCATCAGAACCATGCTAATTACCAGACTGACCCTTCTTACTGTCTTTTCCCTTAAGATCCAATTAATTAGAGTAGAATTCCCTCCTATTCCCGGCCCCAGGAAGGACACTGCTTCCCCCAAACCCTTAGAGTTATGTTTCTGTGAGCAGCACATTCTCTGCATGGGCAGTAATACATTTAGAGAAGTTCTAGTCTCAGGATTAAAAAGAACTTAAAGGTGCACTGGATCAACTTCCTTTCCAGGGCTGGACTGTCCTCTGCCCATGCCTGGCTGTCTCCCTCCTTTCTCTATCCAGGGAGGCCTTTCTATCTTTGGAAGAGTTCTAACTTGTTGGAAGTATTTTCTCCCACTGCATAGGAAATCTGTGTACCTGTGACACTCACAGGTCCTGATACTAGTCCCTATTCACCTTGGGTATTCCTGATGTTTATTCCATCTCCAGGTGTTCAAATATTGTAAAAGAAGTAGCAGTATCACTTGAAAAACTACATTTGAGCACCCTTCGGTGTGCCATGCATTGCACTAAAGACTAAGAGCTCAGCAATAAAGAAGACACATTCCCTTCCCCGCAAGGTGTCCTGGAGTAATGGAGGAGGAAGAAGGGTGAACCACAGTGAAAACACAGCCCAAGATTACAGGAGCGTGGGCCAGTAGAATGTAGTCCCGCGGGGGTCAGAGGGCTTCTGATAAGAAAGGGCGCTTGGGTTGAGTTGCAGAAGAAAAGATACTTTGGGGCGCCTGGGTGGCTCGGTCGGTTAAGCGTCTGACTTTGGCTCAGGTCATGATCTTGTAGTTCGTGGGTTCGAGCCCCGCATCGGGCTCTGTGCTGACTGCCAGCTCAGAGCCTGGAGCCTCTTTCAGATTCTGTATCTCCCTCTCTCTGACCCTCCGCTGCTCAAGCTGTCTTTCTCTCTCTGTCTCAGAAATAAATAAAACATTAAATAATTAAAAAAAAAAAGAAAAAAAGATATTTTGTTTAGGCGAACAAGATGAGCAGAAAGAGGACCTAATCTGTGCAAGAACATGGAATCATGAGAACACTGGGTTCAAGGTGGCAATTGCAGTTTTCCTCACTGAAAGGAACTGATTGAAGGAGAGGCCAGATTGTAGAGGACAGAGCTTATTTTGACTTGTCAAACATTTGGTCTTTGTCCTGTAAGCATGAGCAGCTTTCACATGGATAAAAGCAGAGTAGGGGCACCTGGGTGCTTAGTCTGTTAAGCCTTGGACTTCGGCTCAAGTCATGATTTCATGGTCGGTTGGTTCAAGCCCTGTGTCAAGCTCTGTGCTGACAGCTCAGAGCCTAGAGCCTGCTTCAGATTCTGGGTCTTCCTCTCTCTCTGCTCCTCCCCTGCTTGCACTCTTTCTGTAGCTCAAAAATAAATAAATGTTAGAAAAAAGTAAAAAAAAAAAAAAAATGTAGAGTAGTGGCATGATGAAATCTGCCTTCAAATTTCATTTAATTTGATCACATGGCTAAGCCTTATCTTTCTAAAGTTAGACCTTGCCCAGCTCTTTAATCACTTCTCAGGTAGCACAGTTTATTTGTTTATCATCTGACTACTCCTTTTGAAAAATGCATTAGTTTAGTTATGCCAGTAGTCTGGAAAATCAAATCCCTACAAGGGTCAGGGAAAGAGAATAAATGTACACTATTCCTGGGGATAAGACAGTAGAGAGTGATGCATCCCATGGAAAACTGGACGTCTGTGCAAGCATGCAGATTTCAAGTTTTTCATCACTTTTCTGGCTGTACAAATCACATCTCTAAGTCAGATTCGACTGGGCCTCTTATTTGGTAATGACTCTTGATCATTTTCCAAAGTACAAGTCTCAGAACTTGACATAATATTCATTCCTATGATGGTTTGTCAATACAGACTAAAGCTAGCTGATTACCTTCTTCACACTGGTCTACATTTCTATTAATGTAGCCTACTATTTAATGCACATTATGCTTTGATATTGTGTCATACTTTTTACACATTTATTGCAAAACCATGTCTTTCCATGCTAAGCTGAAAGAATTCATTTTCTCGGTCAAAATTCAGTAGCCCAGAGATGGGAAAAACATCTATTTGTAGTAAGGAGGAAGACTTGCCTCCAGTTTTGATTCTACTGTTCATTAGCTTTTTGACCTTGAGGAAAAAAAAGAGATTTATTCTCTGAAATGCCTTCTTTTTAAAAGGGTGGACTCATGTCTTTCCTGAATCATTATATGTGATTTTTTAATGAATCAGATGATAACATGTTATAAAAGTAGTTTATAAACCATGAGATGGGTCACAGGTATTGTTACTGTCTTGGTTAAATCTCCTCTGTTAGACTCGGTTTGGTTCTTTCTTCCTCCCTCCCTTCCTCCCCTCCTTCCTTCCTTCTTCCATCCCTGCCTTCTTTCTTTTTTTTTTTGTTCCCTTTTCCCTTCCCTCCCCTCCTCTACCTTCCCCTTCTCTCCACTCCTCTCCTCTTCCTCTGCCCCTCAATCTATCCTTTAGCATGTGAAAAGAACAAGTAATTTGCTGACCCTGTGAAATGAATTTTTGCCTGTGGTTATCTGAAATCAGTACATCTATTATCACACATAATTTAGGATATTCAGTATCCCCTGGTTATAGAAAGTGACCGATTTTTCTTTCACAGTAAGTGGTCTAATTTATTTTCCGTTTTGTTTACAAAGAAATTTTTAATAATTCCTTAGTACAAAAATTCCACAAAAGAAGGGTATAGATTCATTTCCGGATTTAAATTATCTTTTAAATTTTATTTTTTAGTGTAAACTTATATATGCTCAATTTAGGGAGTTTCCTTTGCCTTTGCTTTTATTTTTTGTTTTTCGCAAGACAAATAGGAAACAAAAAGTCCCTTTGTCATGCAGATATATGGAGATAAATATAACTATGGAATGTTGTAATTCAAATGATTATGCATTTTTATTATGGAATATTCAGTTAGTGCTTTAGGGTTTTAGCATAAATTTACTTCCAGTTTGTTTAAGATGAGTTTTATTTTTGTCATATCATACAAAGATGTCATTAAAGGAATCCAGAATAAATATGATATTTCTTGACAGCATTATTTTATTTTATTGAGTTTTTGTTCTTTAAAATTTTGTTTGATGCTTGAATGAAATGGGAATCTATCAAATGAGACTGTCATCAGCTTATTTGATACGCAAAATGATACAAGTCAGTGAAGGGGAAAATATGTATTTGATTACTGGTGCCCGTGTTTCAGTGTGTTCTCTTGTTTATACACAGAAGTTATCTTTTATATCATTTTTACTTTATAATGTTCCATAAGCAATATTTTAAGGTTGGATTATAAATAATTAGATACATTAAGCATGCAGTGTCTTAATTCAAATAAATTTGAGGTGATAAAAGTTTAAATCATTTAAATGGCTTAAATGAGTGCTATTCTCCACTTTAAACCCTGAGATTGTAAACAATGCAACTTCCTGGTCCTGAAGAGATGACCAACTTGCTTGCTGCCTTCCTGACAGGAGTTGTCTGCCTGCCTCATTAGAAAGGAGAATTGGTTACACACCATTGATCATCTACATGGCCATTAGTTCCCACATTTGTTTACATTTAAAGTAAAAAGTAAGAAAAAAAGGTAACTGTGCAATTTTTCCCTTTTTAATATGTCTGTATGATGCCTTTCAAGTATTCATTTAAGAATCCATTCAACAGAGAATTAACAAGAGACTGGTGTATTCCAGGCACTGTGCTGGGCACCGGAGGTCTTTCTGTGAACACAACTGTTCCTTTTGCCAGGAGCTTACTTCCTAGCTATGAGGGAGACTGATCAAACAATGAATCCTCAGATTAATCATCTCATGAGGATTGTGATATCACCGTAAAAGAGAGGCACAGAATGTTACAAAAATACGTTAGGCAGATGATCTTGTCTGCACGTTAGAAAGTCTTAGATGTTTGGGGGCGCCTGGGTGGCTTAGTCGGTTAAGCGTCCGACTTTCGCTTAGGTCATGATCTCGCGGTTCGTGGGTTCGAGCCCCGCGTTGGGCTCTGTGCTGAGTGCCAGCTCAGAGCCTGGAGCCTGTTTCAGTCTGTGACTCCCTCTCTCTCTGGCCCTCCCCTGCTCACGCTGTCTCTCTCTCTCTCTCCTAGAAATAAATAAAATGTTAAAAAAAAAAAAAAGAAAGTCTTAGATGTTTGAGCTGGAAGTCTTGAAGGTGGGAGGTGAAGAAGGAATAGGTCTTGCAAATGTCTTGATGTGGGAATGAGCATAACAAATAGGAAGCACCAAAAGAAGCCGGTGTGGCTGGGGTCAGAGTCCACATGGGATGATTGTCATGAAATGTATTTGTGTTGCCCATCCAGATTTTGTTTGGGCCCACTTTGGGCCACGCTGTGCAGGGTCCTGGAAAGAGACTGATTATTTACATTATCCAGTGGGGGAAATACATCAGAATATGAAGCTTCTTAAGGCAGTAATAACTTTTGGTTTTGGCAGTTTGGTGGAATACATATCCCGAATTACCTTCTTGTTGGAAATAATTAAAATGCTGAGCTGAGCTGGCACCAAAAAATGAGGAAAATTCAAAATCGGAAAAAAAATGATGTGAGAGTCAGGATCCTGGGAGATAAAGTAGCCTTCTTTTTTGATAGCTGCTTGCGTTAGACCAGACAGAAGGTAAAGGCTATGCTGGCATGATGGGGAATCTGAAAACAGATTTGCACAGGTGCTAGTGGCTATACCATTAGTATGAGATGAACTAAACTCTGCCAACTGGAGAGATGAGCATGTTGTAGCTCTGAGCTGTGTTGAAAAGCTGTATATTGAGAATTCATAACACAGGGTGTCTTTCAAGAGTTATAGCCCAAATTCATACAATCAGAGTGAACTGAACAATATGAAGCTAATAATTTAACTGCAAGCTCTGGATCAGGAATGCCGCCATAGACGGGCTGACAAAAATAGTCTCTCTGAGGAACCCAACTTCACCTCAGGTCTTCACAAATTTTCATAAAGGAAGTTGAAAGAAAAGTATCTCCCTTAGAGTCAAAAATCTCACAAAATCAGTCCCAAGAGTGAGAATCAACAGAAATAGCACAGAGCTGAAAAGACTCACAAAGACTAGATCTTAGAATTATCAGACACAAAATATAAAACAATTGTGTTTAAGGTTTAGTGTGTTTGGAGAAAGAAAATGTGACCAGAGGAATAGTGACTGCTAAAACAACAACAACAACAATCATTTTTGAGAAAAGAACATCATAGCACTTCTAGAAACATTATGTATAGTAGTTGACACAAAACAAAACCCGCAGGCTGAAGGAGGAAGGGGAGGCAGACATGAGTTTACTACAGAGTTATATGCAGGAATATCCGTATCTCTCCATCTTAACATGTCTTTCTCTCTTGTTCTTGTTCTATTTCTGGAAGGTTCCATTCCTTTTTGGACACATATTTTCGGGCTCAGGAAGCTGCCTTTACATTCAAGCATGAGGCTGAGGTGCCAAATCAGGTTGGTTCGGCATCTCTACCCTATGGTGAAGTTCATGGATGGGTGGCACCAGCTTTTTCTGATTACCATCTAGAATCTGAGCTGTGGATGTCCCTGAGCGAGCAGTGAGTAACAGGACTAAAACATTCCTGTGGAGAGCTGCCGTCCTTCTGCTTAAGTGAGAGAAGAATTTTCACCCTAGATAACCTGACAAGACGTTTCCCTCTAAGAATTTTGAACAGACAGATCTATGACCCATGGGACAGAGAACTGACTGACTGCTGACTTGCTCCAATGCTCCCATGTAGTGGCCTGAATGCATTTTATGCTCCATCCTATGCTGAGCTATCTTGAGAGCCCAAATAAAGAGGGCCTCTGTGGGAGGTTTTAGGATTCTGGAAAATAGCATTTTGGATTATTACCTGCTTTTACAATGTATAAGAATTAATATTTCCCAAAGGATCTAATTTTTCTCACTTCATATTTTCTGCTAATTTGGTATCTGTTCTTGTATTGCTATATTTTCTTTGGCCAAAAAGGTTCTGAGGACAATTTGAAACCGGTGCTTACATCTAGAGTCCAAATTAAAACTACTGAGTATTTAAAAAACCCAACTTTAACCAGCAGATGCCCATTTAATCTCTTGCAGGTAGTATGGGGAATTTTCTTCAATTAATTTCTAATTAGGCCAATTTACTGATAATGCTATTACAAAGCTCTCATCCACAGAGGATAGGATAATTTGAAAATTTATTCATTCATGTTCTGTGTATATTTCAATCTACCAGGGTAATTATGTTTGTTTTTCAATGTAGGTATTTTTCAGTAAGTCAATTTTCTGTTGTACCTGTTGGTACATCACCTTGTGTGATATGATTTTAGTCTTGAGGATCTATGTGTGCATTAATATGGATATGTATGCTTAATATAACATAACATGTATGATGCATAGGAAATATCATTGAGCATTATTATAGGCCAAGTCTGAATCAGGTACTACAAATGACTCTAAGAAGCACTTCAGCCTAAAAGTACTCAAGTAGCTGATAATCTAATAGTGAAAATATTTAAAAATACATGGTATCAGTTGTGGATTACAAAAATAAAAAAAATTTAATTTTTCTCCAGGTACTGTCCTCAACTTTACTATGTCTAATTCCCCTTTCTATTCTTTTAACTTTCACTGTGAGTCCATCGAACATCTTTTGGATATTTTTGGATATAAAAAGGGCTTATAGGCCGAAGGTGAGTCAAAATTCTATTCTCCAGACTAGGATGGCTGCACACATGTTTGCCCTCCCTCACATAAGGTGTGTCCCACCTGACCTTCATTCCCCTCTGACACAGCCCCTACAAGAACCATTTGTAGAAAATGAGGAGTTTGCAAGAAGGGCCGCAGGCACCTTGTTCAGAGTAGAGGTCTGTCCAAGCAGCGTTCTTGACCGTTTGACCTCCCTGCTCTCCCATACCCTTTACCATCTGCCTATGCCAAGAGATTAATGGAGACATGGAAAAGAAAGGACTTGGAGTACGAAGCAATCCTTAAGTATTGTGAAGTCTGCTTTTTAGAAGAAAAAAATAAGCCCGTTCAACCAACTTGCTACTTACAGAGAACAAGGAGAGCCAAAGAGAAGTCACAAGTAGTGAGAGTTGAATTTAAAAAATAAAATGGAAAACATTTCTCACGATTGAAGCTTTCCATTCAGCCTGCCTAAAAATTAAGTGAGCTACACTTGCTTAGAGACATTGGACTAGCAGTTGAGTTATCCTATGATAGGAATATTGCAGAAGGCATTCTGATACTAGGTAGAAGATGGGATTCGATAAACTTTTCATTTCTCTCTGAATTTGGGGCACCTAGGTGGCTCGTTCAGTTAAGAGTCCAACTTCAGCTCAGGTCATGATTTCGCGGCCCATGGGTTTGAGCCCTGCATTGGGTTCTGTGCTGACAGCTCAGAGCCTGGAGCCTGCTTCGGATTCTGTGTCTCCCTCTCTCTCTCTGCCCCTTCCCTACTCATGCTCTGTTTCTCTCCATCTCTCAAAAATGAATAAACATTAAAAAATTTTAATTTCTCTCTGAATTTAAGTTCTACAATATCAGCATTTTGTTTTAAAATAGCATTTATATTTCTCTTTACCAAAAACAAAACAGAAAGAAAAAATAAAAGTCTGCTAAATGATTTCAGAACTCAGTACTGTTATACTTGTATATCTTCTACTTTTTCTCTGTGTATTTCAAGAATGCAGAAACTCCATGCACACAATCAAACTGTCTTTTTTATACAAAAATGGGATTTGACTGACATAAAACCTGACTTTTTTACTTAAAATATATTGCACATCATACCTAACCAATAAATAAGCTATGCTTTAAACATGTTAAATACTACATTTATTTCACAGAGTGAAATAATTCCATTTTGTTTAGCCAGGTGCTGTTTTTTGAACTTTGTTTTTAATCTGTATTTTCTTGCCATTTACAAATAAAAATAGGATAAACTATTTTTTATGGAAAGTCATTATGCACATCCTTTATAAATTGCAAGGGGTTCAGTTCATTTTCCCCAAATCATGAAATATGTTTTTTCTAATCAGCACTTATATAAAATAAAGGGTTTTTAAAATGTTTTTGTTTATTTTTAGAGACAGAGAGTGAGCAGGGGAGGGGCAGAAAGAGAGAGGGAGACACAGAATCCAAAGCAGGCTTCAGGCTCTGAGCTGTCAGCACAGAGCCCAATGCAGGGCTTGAACTCACAAGCCCTGAGATCATGACCTGAGATGAAGTCAAATGCTTAACTGACTGAACCTCCCAGGTGCCCCTGTTTTTTTGTTTGTTTGTTTTTTGTTTCTTTTTTTTAATGCCTAAGGTACACAGATGAAGTCAGTCAGTACTAATCTGCAAAACATTTCAGGCTGGCTGATGCTGTGAAAGGAAGCTCTGTTTTCTTTACTTTCACATTAATTAGCAATGCGTTACAGGTTGTTTAGGATCCTACTCTACTTTTTATTTAATATCTTTTCTCCTTTTAGTTAAATGTGCTGAAAGGAGAAGAGAGTGTGGCGTCTAGCAATATAGTATTGTTCTCAAGTGGCATTGTGTCTCGAATTCTAATGGAAAGCTTTTTTGAATAGATACATTACATTGTTTGTCCCCTTCACTGAATTCCTGACCATTCTGGAGAGCTCTTAACAGGAAAGTTTATACGTTGAACAAAGAAAAATCAGTAATAAACTGGGGACTTGGAATTGATTTTACCTTGCTACATTTCTAGGGAAAAGCAAAATCATTGGCAATATTCCTGGAAGAGGGATTTTGCATTGCAATATATAACCTATTAGGGATTGTATCATATCTGCAACATTCTTGATTCCTATAAAAGTCAACCTCAGTCTAGTGGCTGGAAACAATTTACAAAGTCTTTAAGCATTCGATGTCTGCTTTGTAAGGATGAACCGGAGAGATGTTGTTAAGATTGCTTTCTTAGGCTGCTAATTTTTTTCCCCCTAAAATTCTCTCTAGAATGCAGTATTCTGTTTTTAGGATCTTTCTTAGTTTTCTATTTTTTTATTGTATCTTGTATCTATATCTTTACTAAACTCCACCATCTTTTTTTTCTTAACAACAACAACAACAACAACAACAACAACAACAAGCTTCTATCTTTCTATGACCAGTGAATACAATTTTACTTCACAAGTTGATATATTTCCTGTGGCCATTTTTAACAATGAGCTGAAATAATAACTTTCCATAATTAGGATATAAATAATTTATTTCTTTAAGAATTCTGACAAAAATAGACCTACAGGTACCCAGTGGACTAAGCAAAAAGTTACTAATAAAGACCCATGAGTGCTCAGTTTTGACCTTAGGCAAGTTTTTATACTCTTCAAATGCCAAAGGTGTTAATTAATTTTACTCTTTCCAAGGTAGAAAATAGTGCTTACTGCTTGAAGGTTCATTGCCTAGTGCAATCAATGCTGCATACAAATTAATACAGAGAAGAAATGAATGCATGTAAGGGAAAGGAAAACTTGATTAGTTACACAGCTGGGTCTACAGAGCATGGAGATGAAACAGGGATTTAGGAATTACCCCTGTCATGGAATTGGCCCTTTCCCCTTATGTTTAAACCTTCATCACAGTCAAAGCCTTCTCTGAAGTTCCTTTACTTCAACAAATTGCCACTTTCACTATGTGTGCAAAAGCCACTCATTATTTTCTGTGCCTCCTGCAGATCCCCAAATCCCAGTCTGGTTCTCTCCCGTAGGATTAGTAGCCAGATTACTTTGTGTGAGTCAAACCATGGCCCCAATGTAGTCATGTTACCGTCATATTAAACAGCCTCCATATTAAAGTACGAAAAAGCCTTCATCTAAATCTTGCGTTTCACTTATGTTAGCTGTAACATCAAAGAACGGCTTCAGCTGCAAATAAGAAAATACACGTCTGACAGTGGCTTAAATAAATAAAACCTTGGACTGAGAGTAACTTGTTTTGTGAGTGTTCGCAGTATGAGTAAACATTTCTAATAAATTTTAACTTGATAAACGAGTGATCTCTTGCAATACATCAGTTCAGTGACATCAAATGTCATATACAACTGTGTCAATGGTTCTTCTCTCTCTCTCTTTCTCTCCCTGCAGGATTGTGAGTGTTTGTCTCCCAGGCTTGGATGCTCAGTCTCAGGCCTTGGTGTTTGGCAGAAATCAGTGATTTTTTTCAGAATGTTAGAAGGCTCTCACCCTGGCACTAGTGTATTTTCTGTCACTTCAAAGCACCTATGGACAGTCGTAAGCTTAGGATTGCTTTGCTTCATTCTAGGTCAGGCTGCCTGCAGATAGAGACCCTTTCCTCTGCTGCCTTATTGCCAGTTACATTAAATACAGTATATGAGAAGAGTTTATTAAGACTGTACTGTAGCCAACATCCACGTGAGCATCTACAGGGGCCCCCATGTAGGAAAAGGTTGAAAGGAAAGTCAGAAAGAAGGAGATGAAAAAAGAAAGAAGGAGATGATTACAGTGGAAGTTAGGAAGGAAATCATCGAGAAGTATGAACGAGGTATTTGAGTGGCTGAAATTGCAAGATTTTATAAGAAATCTACATCTGTATCTTGTCTGCAAAAGAGAAGGAGAAAAAGGCGGAAGAATTCCTCACTTCATATGAGGTTAGGGAGATGTGTAAAATGTGGGAAACAGTGCAAAATTCTGTAGAAAAGCACCACCCATATATGGCTGTAACAGTGTGAACGTTGAATCTATTTAATGACAATCCAATGTCACATTTCCTCGAAATCCTCAAAAGGAGGCAAAAGCAAGTGTCATTGGATAGGTTCCTTGTTAAAGATGCAGGAAAAAAAGATTCCACTGAGCCAATAGACAGCAGTGATTCCATTGGTGATAGTGAAAGTTCTACACAATAGCCCTCCTCTCTCTTGTTTCCCTCACACCGGCCACGAAGGTTTTCAAAGGTAAGTGCAGGTTAATTTGTTTTTCTTTATATTTTATACTTTATTAGTTTGTATTATAGTATTGTCATCACTTTTATTTGAATATATTTGGGTTGTGGAACAAATCATCTGAGTTTCCATTATTTCTTATGGGGAAATTTGCTTTGATAATCAAGTGCTTTGGATTACAAGCATGTTTTCAGAACAAATTATGCTCCCAAATCAAGGTTTTACTGTATGAGTTTATTTATTTCTACCACTCTCACCATGTTTGCTCTCCTTCATCAAGATTGTTCCTTTTGAGGGGGGCCTGGGTGGCTCAGTCGGTTAATTGTCGAACTTCGGCTCAGGTCATGATCTTGCGGTTGGTGGGTTGGAGCCCTGCTTGGGGCTCTGTGCTGACAGCTAGCTCAGAGCCTAGAGACCGTTTCATATTCTGTATCTCCCTCTCTCTCTCTGACCCTCCCCTGCTCATGCTGACTCTCTCTAAGAAAAATAAAATCTCTTTTTTTTAAAAAAAATAAAGATTATTCCTTTTGGTCACAAATAGTTGCTACAATTCCAGGCATCACATCTCCATTTAAATCACTAGCCCTTTTATAATTACCCTCTATATTTATAATAACCACTTCACTGCTTTACTTTCAGTTGTGAAAAGATGTTAACTGAAGTTATTGTCATTATGCCAGAACTTACCTTTTTTTTTTTTTTTAAGTTAAGTAGGCTTCATGCCCAATGTGGGGCTTGAACTCACAACCCTGAGATCAAGAGTTGCATGTTCTACTGACTGAGCCAGCCAGGTGCCCCATAATTCACCTTTTTTAACCAGATTAAAATCGTGGCCTCAAAAGCAGGCAT
Source organism: Hyaena hyaena (assembly GCF_003009895.1). NCBI lineage: Eukaryota > Metazoa > Chordata > Mammalia > Carnivora > Hyaenidae > Hyaena > Hyaena hyaena. Next base: position 42,875 of record NW_024080901.1, on the reverse strand, counting down.
AAATAATGTCTTAAAATGTCATGATTAGAACATTCCATTGTATATACTTCTCTTATGTAGATATTATAAATTTAATGATGGAAAGATAGTGTTATTAGTTGATATTTTTCTTTATATAGAAAGACCCAAAGCTTTCTCAAAGCCCAAAAATAATAAAGCAGAAAGGAATCTAAGATAATTTTGCTCTCCGGCATGGACATCCTCTTAGGCATCTTAACTCATTTAAGTGTACGTAAATACAAAATTTTTAGACATTATTGTCATTATGATTCTAATTTCCAGGAGGACGAGCTCTCTCTCTTACTTGCCATTTTATTTTTGGCAACTTAAGCCTACTAGCGTACTGTATGCTCAGTAAATAATATATCATTTTCCATTAATGCTTTAAATCATTTCTTTCCCCAAAATTCATTTCTTTGGTTTATTTACAAGTCTATGTATTACAAATGGCATACAGGGCCATTTACTTTTGCTTCTGCAGTCCTGATATTCTTTTATAGACTTACTTCTCAGAGGGTATCTAACTGCTGTGAACAAAAATCATAAAAGTTCAAGGATTTCCTGACTTTGAAACATTTTGTCTACACATTGGCAGTATAAAGGCAAATCTCTGGCCGTAGCTCACGGAGACTGAACTCATCATCATATATTGAAAATTATTTGAGTTGAAACATGGAAGGCAAGTATTCATCCTAGTTTTATTGCAAATAAAAGCAGTACGAATATACCACATGTGAAGAAAGAAAATGATTTTTCATCTACTGCATGGCATGCTAATTTTCAGATTGAAAAGAACATGCAGTTAAATATCCTCTTTGAAATCTTCCTAAAGACTTCAGGAAATTGTGGACTTAAAGTAGGTATAATTTTAAAAATATACTGACTGAGCATGTTCAGACTTTATTTTTCATACCATTTTCTAGCATTTCCTCCTTATATTCAGCTTGTCCCAGTTTGACTTAATAAAATTCCAGTGGAAACTGTTTTCTTTCAAATCAGTGCATTGGAGCTATCAAGAGATCTGCTGTGGTCCCCCCTGAAAGAACGCAATACTGAATAGACTGAGAAAGAGCTGCGAATAACTGACTATTCACACTTAAAGATTTGTATAAAGACATATCAAGTTTTGCCTTTCTTAGCTGCTATAAAAATGATGCCCTGCAAACCATCCATGTGTGGCCTCATTTACTGGCAATAGTACCTTCGATTGGAACCATCAAAAACAAGGGGAAAAATACAACAAAAAAGACTTTAAGTTTAAATGCTGGTGAAATAAATATTCAGGTTTGAGATTTCTTCTGCATCAGATTAACATGATAGTCTCAGAGTGTGTTTCCCATGCAGGTGTTTGTTTTGGATTTGAAATTATATGTAGTATATGGTTTAGAATTTAAAATTTTGGATATGGAGTTTTTCAGAAGAGATATCACTATCATAACACAGTCAATATGACTGGGAACTAACCAAATGTTCTTTTTTTCTTTGGGTTTCCCACAGCAAAATATACGTGTGTGTGTGTGTGTGTGTGTGTGTGTGTGTGTGTGTGTGTGGAGTAGAAATTGCTTAATAAATGTTTAAAAAACAATTGCTAAAATTTTGTGAGGGTTTACTGTGATCCTGGAACTACGTTTGCAAAGGCTTTACAGATATTGATTCTTGCAAAACTCCGAGTCCAAGAATTTCTTTGTATCCATGGTGAGAATAAGAAAACTGAAGTACAAGCTGATAATGTGACTAATCTAATGTCACACAGCCAGCAATCGGAAGAACAGAAATTTGAACCCAGCTCTGGGCTCTTAATTTCTGCTTTACAGGAATGAATACGTGCCAAGTACCTCTTCTAGATACTTACAGGAATTTGAAGTTATAGATCAAAAGAACTTTCCCAGTAACTATGTTACTGCTTCTCAAGAGATCAAGCAAAAAGGTGTAAACAAAAAGCAGTGCCCTCTCCATAGTATAGATGAAATCTTCATATCTTCATGTATTCTTTTCTCTTTAATAGAGATTGCAATAGCACTCATGCCCAGGGATACTGGAGGACACAGGCACATAAAATGGCACAAATAACTCAGTGGCAGCACCAAGGAACTTGGGATGGTGGCTCTGGGCAAAACCAGATTGGGGTTGTGAGGGAGAATAGATGATGATGTAGAAATCACGTTAAGTGCAATTTTTGCAGGTGTCCAAGCTTTCTAAGGCTAATAAATGCATAGATTATTTAGGGCTCTGCCCTTATTATTCTTCATGGTACAGGGCTGGATATTTTTCAGTTTCATTTCATATCATTTTAGAGAAAAAGTTCTATTTGCAAACTGAGGGAACTTGCTGTGGCTAATGGTAGTCCACCTTTATTGCAATCTGCTTATTTGAACATTTACTGATATCTTACAGGTATGCAGGATGAAACTATTTTTTCTCAGAATTTTGCCACGTATTACAATACTAATGCAGAATGCATGTTACGCTAGATATCATCTTTAAAACGGCTGATTACCAGAACAACTGGGAGGTGACTGAAGTTATTTCAGTTGATTTAAAGGCAGAACATATAGAATATCTTTAAATGTTCGGGGTTTCCTTCCTCACCTATATGAATCAAAGAAAACACAGTCATAATCCTTTCCTTTTTAAATATTTATACTTCACTTCTAAAGTATCCCAAAGGGTAGAGCAAGTTACATGCAAAGTTCAGCATCAGCAGTCTGAAAATACCCAAAAGCGCCTCATTGTCTGCAAAGCATGGAGACTTACCCTGTCCTGAGGGAATCAACAGAAACTGAAATAGCTAAACTATCAGTGCCAGCTATAGACTCAATTTTGCTGGAAATTGGATAATTAAAAAACATGGTTTAAGCTAGAGTCTTTACCTTTTACCTTCAAAGAGCCTACAATCTAAACATGACCAAGTTTACTGAGGTGTACACAGGCATACATAACCCCACTTGTTTTGTTTTGTTTTGTTACATGACACTGAGTTCTTCAGTTCTTCTGTCAAAAAGGATTACCTCTGGCTTTTCTTCCTGCTGCCTCTTCATGCCTGCTGCTCGTCAAGGACCAGTGCTTGGTCCTCTTCCTGTCTTTTCACCTTCCTGTGGTAACACTGAGCATTCCCATGCTGAGTCTGTGTACATGAGTAGTAAATGTAAATCTTGAATCCACATCTCTCTGTGAACTTCGTTCCCGAATGTCTTTGAGCCTCAAAGATGTCACCTCATGGATATCTTATTGCCTTTCCAATACCAGGTTACACAGAATGACTTTGATTCCCTTCAACATTCGCATGTATGACAATATTTACAACCTACTCAAACCCCTCAGACCCCTGTATCATCTTGTCTTTGATTTCTTCCTTGCCTGGATCCTCAGATAAAATCTGAAATAGCCTTTGTACCTGCTTTCTTCTCTGCCTCCTACCATACCATTTTAAAACAATGAAGTTGTCTTTCACTCAAAGTATCATTATAGTCTCCCATCTGATCCCTCTGTCAATCCTTCTAAAATATTTTAATAGCTCCGTATTGTTTATTGTATTTTTAAGGAATCAAATTCAGTTGCTAGTCCTATCATCTGAAGAACAGTGTCTTAAACAAGGTAAAGAGGTATTTCTCTCTCACTTGAATCTGGAGGCAGGCAGTCCTGGAAAAGCACAGTGGCTCTAGAATGTCATCAACACCTCAGCTTCCTTCCATCTTCCTTCTTAGAGCACGATTTTTGTCCTTGTGGTAGCAAGATGGTGGTTATAGCTCCAGCCATTATATTTGGTTCCCAGGAATAAAGAAAGGGGAAAAGGATGGTAAATGGCAATATGGGGTAGCAAAGTCAGCTCATAGAGTGCTTTCTTGGAGATCTCACTCAAAAACTTTCCTTTATATAACATTGATCACCCTGGTCTTCAAGACAAATGGCAAAGGAGTTATTATGTGGTTGTTGCCACGCTCAAAACACAGCTTTCTGTCAGTATGGTGAAAAGGGGAATAGATATTGAATAGGTGACTGGCCTAAATTAACTTTAGCAAGGATAATTCAAGGTGGTCCCAACAAAATGTAAGTTCCATGAGAATGGGACTTTTCTGTTTTATTCTCCTTTATACCCACATCACATTGCATACTGAATGCCATATAAATAACTATTGAATGAAGCAATTAATCTATAAATGAATCTGGAAGTAGTTTTCTCAATCACTTGAAAAACTTATTTTTTTATGTTTAAGGTATCTAGGAAACAAAGACTTTTTAAAAAGACACAATTTTTGTCCTCAAGGATATCATAGAGTACCATCAGTACTAAAAAAAATAAACAGACAATTACAATGAAACAAATATAATGCAGAACACAGGAAAGAATTTTTAAACATGAGATGTTATTGGGGACGTAAAAACGAGGTAATTAATTTTTAGTTGGAGGGACAAGAACGTACTTGTAAATGACTATGTACATGAATTCCACGAGGAGAGGAATTACAAGTATTTTGCTTGGGATTGTAGCTCTACATCCAGTGCTATATCTGATAAATAGCTAATGTTCAGTAAATATTTATTTTAAAAAAGAATAAGAGGAAGGCAAAGAAAAAGAGAGGAATTGGGGGATGCCAGTTTTTGGAAGCGGTATGTACTATGATATGGACAGATGAGTTTAGGATGTTCAGGTAAATATGAGAGCTTGGTATGGTTGACACTTAAGGCCCACGTTGGAAATATGCAAGATTTGAGGGTAGGAAATAAGCTGTGGAGAATCATGAGAACATTTCTGTAACAAGTAAAGGTGTATAATTTTTAAAGTGAAGTGATGGGACATTTGGATAGCTGAGTCGGTTGTGTCTGACACTTGATCTCGGCTCAGGTCATGATTTCACAGCTGGTGGGTTTGAGCCCCACATTCAGCTCCATGCTGACTATGCAGAGCCTACTGGGGATTCTCTCTCCTCACTCTGTGTCCCTCCCCTGCTTACTTATGTTCTCTCTCTCTCTTTCTTAAAATAAATAAATAAACTTAAAAAGATAAAATGAAGTGAAAACTGACTTTGAAGGATCTTAAGCAAAATATTAGTTAATACGATTTTTGTATTTGAAAGATAATTCATATGATGGAATGGAAAATGCATTGAAAGGTGTTACATATGAAGATGGGAGCAATATGGGGGCACAAAAAACCAGAATAGACTTAAGGCATTGATGCCTACAGCAATGGAGTAGGAGGGAAAAGATGAAAGTATTCATTGCCTCTTCTTCTTCGCCTACCTCCATTTAAAAAAATTTTTTATAGTTTATTTATTTTTGAGATAGAGAGAGACAGAGCATGAATGGGGGAGGGGCAGAGAGAGAGGGAGACACAAAATTTGAAACAGGCTCCAGTCTCAGAGCTGTCAGCACAGAGTCCAATGCAGGGCTCGAACCCACAAACTGTGAGATCATGACCTGAGCCAAAGTCGGATGCTTAACTGACTGAGCCACCCAGGCACCGCAGCTTCTTCTTCACCTACCTTCTACCACAGGTGGTCTTGCCTCTGTGCTATCTCCTTCAGTATTTCCTTTTTCCTTCCCTTCTTTCCACACCTTTCCATGCATTTTTAAAGATCCATGCAAATATAGTCTCTCAAACTTTTCTATTGCCTACACTAAATTAGAGCTGACTTCTCTTGTAAACCTCTCAAACATTTTACTTTTTTCTTTCATGATATCACTTGCACTATTATAAATATGTGATATGTCTTGTCAATCCACTAGATTTTAAGGCATTTGAGCAGAGGAATTGTGTCTTCCTCATCTCTTTCTTTTCCCAGATCTGTGAACAATTTCAAGCACATCATGGGTAGTCAATAAGTGTTTGAAAATTAGTAAAGACAGCATGATTACATAATGCAGTATATAAGGAAGCTCTGTTCTAGGATTTAGCTAGCGCTGACTCATTCGTTAGCTTGGTGACCTTGAAAAACAGTTCACCTTTCTGGTCAGCAGCCTGAGTGTGTAAGGAGACCATGATGTTCTTCTTCCCTTCATATATTTACTTAACAAATGTTTATTGAACATCTGCCTATATGTCACTTTGTTTACTTTTGGGGGAAAAAGTTAGAATAAAACATAGCTTCCATCTTAAGGGAATTTCAATCTAGAATGAGAAGAAAGACAGAAACTCATCAGTGCAAGTAACAGTTCTAGAGTCTAGGGTACAATTAAGGGGAAGGTGTGTTTGTGTGTATGTGTTTATATTAGAGTTCAAAAAATGACAGAAGGAGCAGAAACATTTAAATAAGTCCTTGAGTGTGGAAAAATGAGTAGGATTATGCTGTACAACAAAAGAAAAAGCATTTTCATTAGAGGTAGCAGTGTGACAAAGCAACAAAAACATGAATGAGCATAGCAGCCTGCAAAAATTATTGTGCTTTGCCCTGGGTCTCCATGTGGGATAGACAGAGGGGAGAGAATGGGAGAACTTGGCATAAGCAGTGATAAGATGCTAGATTGTGAAAGATTCATGGACAATGACAAGGAATTTTGATTTCATGCTGTGGTCCTAGGAGGTTTTTATGTGTTCTGGCTAAATTTGAGTGCAAAGTGTTGGGTTAATTCTGCCTGTTGGTTGAAGGCAACACTTTTATGTTTCCCCTTCATCCTCTGTTATCTCAGCTAAAGAGATAAATGTTAAGGCAGTATTAGTAACCAGGAGATTGTCACATTTTAATTTCCACAATTAAGATTTTATAGCTGTGTAGGTATGTGTGTGTGTCTGTTCTGATCCAGAATCTCTTCAAGGCTCATATACAACAGCTGAGAGCTCATGCCCTCTTTTTCTAGTTGCATATAATCTAGAATTCTCCTAGCCTTTGGATAGGCTAATAGGATAGGATAGTCTAGAACAGCAACTAGCCTTCGTTGCTGTTGCTGTGGCTGTTGTTTTCACAATATTGAAACTCTGAAGAGCACAGCCCAGCTGTCTTCCAGAAAAGCCACATATTCAAGTTCAATATTTTTCAAGAATGCTACATAGATAATATAATACATGGTATTTTTCTGTTTGTCTCATTCTGTTTCTTACTCTTCTCCAACATAGTTTTGAAAATCTGTCTATACTGCTACATATACCTCAGTTTCCCAGCTTCTAAGCACAAAAGCTGCTGACTAAGCTTGTCAGTGGGCCATATCTCTCAGCGTACCTTCTCTCTGTGTCCCCAGTGGTGAAGGGTCAATCTGTGTTACTCCCCAGCTCATGGTGATCACAGCACATGGTTTTTAGGCAGAGGAGTAACATGATCAGACAAGAGTTTTTGGAAGGTCACACTTGTGTCAGTATAAAAAATCAGTTAGAGAGGGAGAGAGTAGAGGCAGGAAACCAGTTAAGAGACAACATAATTAAGGAGAGAGATAGGATAACACCAGTAGCTGTCATGGTGAGAAGGGTGGGGGTGGGGGGGGGAGGGATCTTAAGGAGACAGAATCAACTGAACTGTACTTATATAACTTCCTTAGTCATTTACATAAGTCCTATTTTAACTCTAGGGGGAACGAATGACCATGAGAACACAGTAGCACAGCACTAGCAGGGGCTGTGAAATTACAGTGCTTCCCAGCCTAACAGAGAAGTTTGAACCTTTGGTGAAGTATACAGTCTGATTTATTTGGAAAGTCCAGATAATTATGTCTTTACCTCACATATCCCATGTATAAAGAAGCCAATTCACAAATCTTGCCCAGAAGAGGAAAAGAGAAAACCACAGGAGTGTGGTAGTTGAGAACATATTCTCTAGGAGCTAAAATGGCAGAGTAGGAAGCGCCAGGAATCCGACTCTCCACCTAGACAGCAATTACAGTAGTGGCATCTGTCTGATGTGACTACTTTGGAACTCTTGAGTCTACTGACAGCTTGCATGATCTAAGAGAAGTCTTGGATGGTAAACTGCATTTAATTTTAGTCCATTCCATTCTTAGGAATAGCAGCTACCTATCCCATATACTACAGCCCACGGCAGGCAGCCATGCATGTGTTCCTAAAGGAGCTTGTGTGTAGTTTGTGAGTGTCAGGGTGGGCAACAGGATCCCATCCTTCAAAAACTGAGGCTCTGCTTTCACATTGTTTATGGATGCTTCTGGTTGTGGAGGTACCAGCACACACATGGGCAGATATTGTTGCAAACTTCACCACCATGGTTGCAAACCTCTCCCCGCCTTGATGGGAGTGACTTGCAGGGGATTTGAGGATTGGGTGCCAGTTTTCCCCACCTCTTCTCTTTTCTCTTCTGCTCTTGGGGAGCCACACAATTAAAGATAAGCCTGGGTGGCTCAGTTGGTTAAGTATCTGACTTTGGCTCAGGTCATGATCTCATGTTTGTGAGTTCAATCCCTGCGTTGGGCTATGTGCTGACAGTTCAGAGCCTGGAGCCTGCTTCAGATTCTGTGTCTCCCTCTCTTTCTGCTCCTCCCCTGCTTTGCTCTGTCTCTCCCTCTCTCTCAAAATTAATAAACATTAAAAGAAAAGATGAGCAAGTCCAAAGCAATCATATGTAAAGGGGAATTTAGAAAGTCATTGCACATGTCCAGGGAAAGTTTCAGGCTCAGAAAAGAGCTGTAAGTGTACCTAATGCCACTGAATTATACACTTAAACATGTTGAAAATGGTAAACATTATGCCATTTTATATATTATCACAACTAGAAAAATGAAACATGTTCTCTAGAGCCTTAGAGCCTGGTGCAACCCTGACTCTGTTACTCACCAAGGGATCATAAGCACATTACTTAATTCCTGCCCTCTGTTTTCATATTTATCAAATGGAGGTAACAGTATTCCCTGCTTTATAAGTTATTTTGTGGATTAATTAAGATAAAATATGTAAAGTGCCTAAAACAAAGCCTCATCCATAGTAAGTCCTCAAAAACAACTAGAAATCATTATCATTCAAAGGTTTATGTCAATAAAACTGAAGAAAAATATAAAATTGCTAACAATTTGAATATTTTAAAAGAATTTTAAAATTCTACATTCCTATGGTGATTGTTTAAAGACAGCTACTTCATACATAAATCAATTTTAATTTAGACAAAATTTTTTCCCTTGAAATAAAGTCTAACTATTACCTTTGTGTCGAATTGGATGCCATGTTAGTTTCATCACTCCTGGCATCAGGACAGTGTTCTAGATAAAAGGATAGTGTTCTACATAAAAGGATAGTGTTCTAGATAAAAGCTGCTCCTGAAGACAATGTATAGAAGTGCCTTCACTGGCTTAGAATATATACTTGATATGAGCAAAAATTAAAGTGTTGATGATTTCATAAAACAAAAATGTACAATAGAATGGTGGATAATAGAAAACACAATGCTAAAGGGGAGTATTGTCCTGTAAAGTTTTCTGTTTGAATTTCAGTTTTATATGTGTGTATGTGTTTGTATCATGATGTGACTGGAAATGTATTTCTTACTGTGTGTCAGTTAAAAAGAAAGTTCTAAAAATAATGGAGTTTTAGAAGTCAAGAGGCATTGTTTCTGTTTATAATGCTACATTAGAGAGCCAAGTGGGATTAAGTCACACATGCAATCTATGAGATAGTCTGCACATTTCAGGCAAAGCTGTATTTTTAAATTCAATGAGTTAGGTCATTGACTCAATAATTAAAATGTATCTCTGTGTGTTACAAATGGAAGTTTTTATCCCTCAAAATGTAATAAATTAGCATTTACTTATTCCTTGGTCTTAATTATCGCATGTGGTTCTGGGAAGTCATATTCTAGGGAGCAGACCGAGACATTACTTGCTCCACAATGGCCTTGTTGGTCTTCTGCATGCGCCATGCAGAAGGAATGTCTGAATGGGCATTGGAAGGTCCTAGCTGACTTTTGAAACTCTCTCTCTCAGGTCCTAGGATTGTATAGGTTTATAGACTTCTAGCCTTCAGCAGGGAGCACATGAAGGCTCCTTCCCTCGCTGACCTTTTACTCCCTGCTACTTCACATTATTGACACCGACTTTCAGTTTGGCTTCACATCTTGATGGCACACTATTTTCAGCTGCCTGGCTGAAAATGCCAATCCCCTTGTGCATCCATTTTCCACTTCTTAGTTATTTAGGACATGACTAAATTGTATGAAACTCAAGGGAGAGAATTTAAGGAAAGCATTCAGTATGAGGCTGACACTGTGGTGAAACTAGGTGACTGAGAATCAGGGGACACCGGCCACAGATCTGGACTGGATCCTCACTTCCTGTGCACAACATGCTGTACAGGGCACTGGAGGGCGTCTCACCAAGGGACAGTAAGTCACGGAACGGAGATGCAGGTCTCCGTGTAGATAACCTAAGTGGTCCCTGTGACCTAGTTTCCTCTCTACCATGGAGGTCTGGCCACCGGCATCTGGCATATAAGCAAAGCACTTTGCTGTTCTGGGAGAAAAATGCAGAGACAGACCTGAGTGGGAAGTATTTTATTATTTATATAAGCATTTTCATGGCAAATCTAATATTCTTGCAGCTCCTATCACACGAGAAAAGGTGAAATTCAAGACAGCAAACATACTGAAGTTCCTATGATGTGCCAGACCCCGTATGAGCACAGCACATACAAAGGTGAAGGGATACTGGATCTGCCTTCCTGGATGAGCTTATATTTCATTTGGAGACTCGGGACCAGAAATAGATAGTTTCAGCATCATATGGCAAGAACTAAAATATAGGTATACCTAAAGTGTTTTTGAAGGGTATATAAGTAGAATTTGAACAGTCTCCAGTAGAGCAAGGCTCACCATTATCCGAATCCTTTTAAAATGGATATTCCTATCCCTCTTTCTTTTAGGACGCAAGAAAAAAAAAGTGTTACTAAATAAAATGCCCAAGGAACATAAGTAATTAGAGTTACCCATGAGTTTGGCCAATTTATGTAAGCTAGCATGAACATACACGGTTCTAGTGGATCTTAATCATTATTTGTAAAATACAATGTTTTGTTTACTGATTGATACATATACACAGCCGGCACTATTGTTCTTCTGAAACACAGCACTTTCTGAGTGAAATAAATGACTTGTATATAGTTTTCTACAGCTAAAAATGCTTCACAAATATAAATAAATTTTGCTAAAATTCTGCACCTACCTCAGACTCAGAAGAACAGAGTGTCCAAAGATTATGTAACGAAAGGCTTCGAAGCACAAATACTTCTAACTGGTGGAAATGTAAGCTCTAGGAGAGTGAGGATTGGTGTCTGTCTTTTTCCCTGCTGGACCTCAGCACCCAGAACTGTGCTACCCACATGTTGCTGCACGGTGTATTGCCTAATGAATAAACAGCCTATAATTACAAGTCATACACAAGATTCACTTTAAATTAATACACACAGTTTTACTTCATCACCAGACATGTAAAGATTTATGGCCTAGAATGAGGATATTCAGTCGTATAAATTTCAGGTCTCAGTTTAGGTGTTCATCAATTGTGGTAGCTAGCATTTCAATTAAATTCAGTTTATGTCGTATCATTATAGGTCTCCTTATTCACATTCTTATTCCATTACTCTTCCTTCTACCCCGTGACACTGAGACTGACTAATGTGTATCATATTTAATATCTTTCAAGTAAAAAAGCCAATTGGGGATAGAGAGGAAGAACTCAGAAAACTATATTTATATTCAAATATGCTCTCCTGGGAAAATTTGAGAGCAACATTTAGCCAAACATATTTTTTCAGGAAACTATAGCAAAAGGACAACTACAGAACTTTGAATAATTTAAGTTGAAATCTAAGGAAAAGTAAAGGTGGGTTGAGTGATAAATGAAATATACATGCCATCTGACAAAGAGGAATGATAAAACTATCAAAAAATGGGAAACAAAGACAGGTTAAGTGAAAGGGCATAGTTACTTTCCAGTATCCTTGCAGCTTCTATCACATGAGGAAAGGATCTGAATTATTGCGAATCAAACAATATCAATTAAAATTGATAAATCCAGTAGTAGAAGTTTAAAGAGTACAGAGAGGCAAAGAATGATATGACTATCGAATATAATTGGGTGATGGAGGGAGAGGAGATAACAGTTTTATTTTTGCTTACAGTAGGGAATAAATAAGAATTACCTAATTTAAAGAGTACTAAAGGTATTCTATAAAGATATAATGGCCACCAGTAGAAAAAGGTTATTCATACACACATGTGCATGAAACAACATAAGCGGATGGCACAGTGAAACTCTTAAAATTACAGGAAGAGTAATGACATAATATGATAAAGTCAAAGAAATGTGGTTTCAATAAATGTAACTGGGCTCTATTCACCTTTTTATAAAGTTTTATATTGTGTTGTACAACAAAACAAAAAAAACTCTGTTACATACTAGTCTGACACTAAACAAAGTAATTTCAAAATGTTAAAAGAAACGTTTGGTCAATTGGATACCGAGCCAATACAATGCATCTTTCTCTATCAGACAAAGTAGAATTTGGGCTAAAAATTCCTAAATTAAACAAAGGAACACAGACTATTGTGCCAAAAGATAAAATAATAATAAAGATGTAACATTTGTAAATATCTTTGTACCAAGTAGTATATCAAAAATTTTATAAAGCAGAAATTAAAGGAGCTATAAAAAGAAATATACAGAAGTAATTGTATGAGGAGATTTGTATCTTTCATGTTCCAAGACATATCAAGTGAACAAGAAATGTAAGGAATACAGAACCAAATCAATGTAGTAAACCTAGGGATATATATTTAACATTCCACCTTAATACAGAAAATAAACTTCTTTTCACCTGCCCATGGAAAATACACAAAAACTGATTAAATACAAGGGCACCAAGCAAACTTTAATGAATCCCAAGTAAGTAAAATAAATAATAAGCATAATATTCTTGGATGACAATTCAATAAAAATAGAAATCAAATTTTTAAAAGTCAGATTAAAAAAATCTTCCTGGCTAGAGATCTTAAACCTTTATCTTATGAAACTCTTCCCAAACTAGACAGAGACTCCTCCAAAAAGGAGAATTACAGGCCAATATTTTTGATGAACATGGATGCAAAAATTCTCAACAAGATACTAGCAAATCAAATTCAACACCATATAAAAAGAATTATTCACCAGGAACAAGTGGGATTCTTTCCTGGGCTGCAGTGCAGGTTCCATATTTGCAAATCAATCAATGTGACACACCACATTAATAAAAGAAAGGATAAGAACCATATGATCCTGTCAATAGATGCAGAAAAAACCTTTGACAAAATACAGCATCCTTTCCTAATAATTTAAAAAAAAAATTTTATGTCTTGATTTTATTCTGAGAGACAGAGACGGAGAGGGGGAGGGGCAGAGAGAGAGAGGGAGACACAGAATCCGAAGCAGGCTGCAGGCTCTGAGCTGTAAGCACAGAGCCCAACGGGGGGCTTTAACCCACAGACTGTGAGATCATGACATGAGTCACAGTCGGACACTTAACCAACTGAGCCATCCAGGTGTCCCAACATCCTTTCTTAATAAAAATACTCAAGAAATTCAGGATAGAAGGAACATACTTAAACCTCATAAAAGCCACGTATGAAAAGCCCACAGCTAACATGATCTTCAACGGGGAAAAACTGAGAGCTTTCCCCTGAGATCAGGAACACAGCAGGATGTCCACGCTCACCACTGTTGTTTAACAGTGTTTGAAGTCCTAGCCTCGGCAATCAGACAACAAAAAGAAATAAAAGGCATTAAAGTTGGCAAAGAAGAAGCCAAACTTTCACTTTGTGCAGATGACATGATACTCTACATGGAAAACCCGGAAGATTCCACTCAAAGACTGCTAGAACTGATACATGAATTCAGCAAAGTCGCAGGGTACAAAATAAATGTACAGGTATCAGTTGCATTTTTATACACCAATAATGAAGCAACAGAAAGAGAAATAAAGAAACTGACCCCATTTACAATTGCACCAAGAACAATAAAATACCTAGGACTAGGTACTGACTAATGTCAGAAGTGCAATTTCCACCTAGTAGCAAAACTTCCTGTTTTTTTTTTAAATTTTCTACTTGTACTATAAATGTATTTTTATATTATGTATATGTATTACATACTTACATTTTAATTTTAAAGAAATATTTGTAGTATTTGTTTCAAAGTGTTTTAGATAGATATTGAAGCTTCATGTATATCTATATATGTATATACACTCATATACATGTATATTTTAAATATTAAAAGTTAAATTTAAAAATAGAATTATCATATGACCTAGCAAATCCACCTATGAATATGTACTCAAAATAATTAAAAGCAGGAACTTGAAGAGATACTTGTACATCTATGTTCATAGCAGCATTATTTACAAAAACAAAAATGGTAGACATGATCCAAGAGTCCACCAACAGATGGATGGATAAAGATAGTGTGGTATATACGTATGATCAATTATTATTTAGCCTTAAAAAAGAAGGAAATTCTGACACATGCGACAACATGGGTGAACCTGAGGACATTATGCTAAGTGAAATGTCATAAAGTAGAATGGTGGTTACCAGAGAGTGAGGGAGGAAGGAAGGGAGAATTGTTATTATTTAATGGTATAGAGTTTCCATCTCACAAGATGAAAAGAATTCGGAGATGGATAGTGGTGGTCACACAACAATCTGAATGTACTTAATGCCACTAAACTGTATACCTAAAAATGGCTAAGAAGATCAATTTTTGATTATGTGTATTTTAACATGGTTAAAAATAATAAAAATAGTTCTGGGACAATGTGATAAATATCTGAAAAAAGATAAATTTGGATCTATATTTCTTACCATGCACCTGAATAAAATCCAAATGGATCAAAATTTAAATGTAGAAATAACATGATAAGAGTGCTTGAATTAAATATGAGAACAGTCTTCCTTGCTTTGGAGTGAGGTGATTCTAGATAAGACCAAAATGAAGATGTTATAAAACAGAAGAAAGAGCTTTAAAAACAAACACACCAATCTCCAAAACGTTTACATGGTTTTAAGAATAGTTAAAAAGTAGACTGCCTGTGTGGCTCAGTTGGTTGGGCATATGACTTTAGCCCAGGTCATGATCTCACAGTTCGTGGGTCTGAGCCCTGCGTCAGGCTCTGTGCTGACAGCTCAGAGCCTGGAACCTGCTTCAGATTCTGTATCTCCCATTCTCTCTGCCCCTTTCTCTCTCTCTCTCAAAATAAATTAAAAAAATTAAAGAATAGTTAAAAACAAATTACAATCTAGGTGGGAAATGTTACAAATCACTGTATAGGCTGATCTCCTTAAATGTAGTAAAAGCTTTTCCTACCCTTTCCTCTGACTGCTACCTGTGGCCTCCATCTACCCCAGGCTGCAATGTCCCACATCTCTTCACTGAACACAGAATAGGTAAAAAAAAGCCATCAGTCTTCCCCAATTTTTCTTTCTGTGTTATCTAGTTGTCATGGGTAGTTATTGAATTGCACCCTGTACTCCAACTGCCAAGTTTTTCAGAGTTGATTTGGGGTAAGACAGCCCAAGCCAGTTCACCTATCTGACAGGAATTTGTAGTTAACATTTTATGTAAATGATGGCTATTCTATTTCAGTCCATGTTGAGGTTCCTGCTACCCTAGAGTTGTGTAGAAGTCAGCAAGGTATGAAGGAATATCTCAAGTGAGGTTCAGTTGCCCAGAATGTCAGTGCAATGATTTTTATGGGCAGCACTAGATGTACCCCAATCTTTGGTGACTTTGGGCACTCAAACCAATGTGTAGGTTCCCTGATGTACTGTACTGCCTGTCCTCCAAGTCAAATCACCTTACAGGTGCTGATTTCAGTAAAGGCCAAACAGACCTACTATTCAGGCTGGATGAATTTCACCCTTGGTCTTCCTTGCTGGGCTCCTAGCACTGAAGTTAAAGTGAATGAAAACTTGAAAATGAAAGATTGTGCAAAATAGAAGTTTGAAGCAACTTTTGCATTGCTAACAGAAAATTTCTCTAAGGCAAGGAATTATAAAACATCTTATAATATGAGGATGGGGAAATATGGGACTCAAAAAAAGATATTTTAATATACTATCCTGCTACAGATGTTTGTCTGAATCCTGGAGAAATGACTCAAAATCATGCTGAAGTGATTTTTTGAGCATCTATTTCCTTCCACACTTTGAGTCTTGCACTTCCAAATGTTATCTTGATTTATAATTTCTTATTGACTCTTTTCCTCTCATCCTTGTAATTTTTTAATCCTCTTCCTGACAACACTTGAGTTTCAAGAAAGAAATTCAAGATAATGCCTTAGATGGAGCTGTGTGAAAGTCATTCATGGGGTCATATTGGCCAAATTTAAAGTCAGCATTTTATCGCAGTTTCAGACATAGATAATTAAATGTAAAAATTAATTATGCCATATATTTTGATGTTGCAAAAGTTAGAGGTAGCCTGTTGTACCAATTTTAGTTGAATTTAGCTATTTGTTAAGATATGTTGCCATATTCAAGGAGAGGTCACTGTAGAAGGTTGTAATTGTAAATTAAAATGATACAACATTTTCTAGTTCTTTTAGACAAGATTTTTCTTCATTTATCTTTATTATCCCAAACATTGTGTTAGTGAGGGTTTTCTTATTATAGTTTGACAGCACTTAGAGAAAAAGAGTTTGTGAGAAGGTTCCTGAAAATTTTCTGATTTGTAAAAGATTATTCCATTTGGTTATGTTTATAGAATACATCTCTGAAATCTAAAAAAGATTTACTATTACACAGAAATCTGCATTTTTATAGTTTCTTACTTGACCCAGACTCTATTTTGGAGAATTTGGGAAGCTGTGAACTCAGGCAATAAGTTACTCAAAAAAAGTAACTTAGAGGCCTGGAGAAGCAAAATTAAGTTAATGAGAATGCAAATCTAATCTACAAAAACTGAAGCAAAAATTTCTATTTTTTTAAAATCTGGACTCAAATTATCCAATTTAGCTGTCAATAGTAGTCAATTAATGTGAAGGCCAAACCATACTTTTTTGTATTCATATGCTAACCAGTCTTCAGTGAACTAATAAATAAAGAAATGTCATATCATATTTACATGTAATGTCATATTGTAGCTATTCATAAAACTGATCCTTTTAGAACTCAAGTCAAATCATGTCATTAGCCTGCTCAAATTAGTTGAATGGCTTTGCATCACAGAGCAGAAGTCCAAGTTTTACAATAATCTTCATCGTGATCGTCACCTTTCTCACCCTATATCCTCTCTTGCTCTGGAATACCAGCTTGTCCTCAAACATGCCAAGTTTGTTTACTTTTTTAAAAGAATACACCATATTTTATAATTACTTACTATTTTTCATCAATCTGTGGGTTGATTGGACAATCCTTCTGCAGGTGTCCCCTGGACTCACTGCTGTGGCTGCATTTGGCTGGGAACAGGTGGAAGATGTTCCCAGTTGAGAGCAGCTGGAATGGCTGGGGCTCTCTTTCCACACTCTTTCTTCTTGGACTCTTTTCATGCTATAGCGGTCCCAGAGGAGCGTCCCAAGATGGGGGAAGGCAGGAGCCATAAGGCCTCCTGAGGCCCAGCCTCCAGAACTTGCCCATCATGAGTTCATCTGCATCCTATTGATGACAGCAAGTCCAAAGGCCAGCTCGAATGCAGAGTGGAAAGAATAGCAGTGAAGAACTTGTGGTTAGATTTAATCTACCACATCACGGCATCACCTCTGAAATCCAGCTCACCTCATTCCAGTGTCCTACTTTTTATTTTTTTATTTTTTATTAAAAAATTTTTTAAATGTTTATTTTTGAGAGAGACACACACACAGAGGGTGAGCAGGAGAGGAGCCGAGAGAGGAAGACACGGAATCCAAAGCAGGCTCCAGGCTCTGAGCTGTCAGTACAGAGCCTGACACAGTGCTTGAACTCACAAACTGGCAGATCATGACCTGAGCTGAAGTTGGATTCTTAACCCACTGAGCCACCCAGGCACCCGAGTGTCCTACTTTTTATACCAAATCACCCATCTTTCTGAACTGGGATTCACCTCTTCAAGACTTCCAGTCCCTGACCTCTCCATCTTCCCAGCCTCTCCCTAACTAAGCTTCTCTCTCAATGCAAGTGGTTGATGTCCTTAGCATCCTTTCATATGCCTTATTCATTCATACCCAATGAGTTGAAGGGGGCTGGGGTGGCACTGGTAGTGCTGAAATCACACATTATCCAAATGGACTGTCAGCTTGGCTACACCTGGTGTCAGACCTCAGCTCTCAACTCCACTTATTTGTGCTTTTACCTGTTTCTGGCCAGTTTTTCTCCCATCCCCCTCTAAAAACAGTCCAAGCTCTATAGTCCAGCTCTACAAGCTCCTTACCTTGCTCTTAGCAGGCAGTGCTGTTACTCAGTTAAGTAGACAAAAATCATTAGACATGATTGCTCTCAACTTTTTGTTTCCAACCTAACAGAAATATCTACCTCACCTTTTCCTCTTTGGTCTTAAAGGATGAGGTTTCCCCTCATGCAATTCAAATCTCAAGCCTCCTCTTGGCCCTTGATCTTAAAGCTGCATTTTGATTCTGGAAATCTTAATTGAAAACATACAGAGTGACTGGCTGGTGGCAGGGGACATAAACCAAAATACACACAGGGAAAAAGGCCAGTAAGCAGAAGATATGAGGTAGTATAATTAACAAGCAGCAACTGAGAGGAAGCAGAGACAGTGAGTAAGTTGAAGCAATGAAGCTAATAAAAGGGGAACCAAGAGAAGGTGTTTGTCAGAGGCAACAGCAACAGAAGCAGAGGCAAGATTTATCAAAGTCAACATTAATAGTCAAACACAAAAAGAGAGAGCTATGGACCCAATACTGAGCTATAAACTCAGTACCCAGGTTCACTTCCCAAACTCCATTCCTGTTTTTATGAGCCCAACTGGGTAGTGTTTCTAGGACCTAGTGAGGCCCAGATGCTCAGACAAGGTTCTTGTTTTTATTATTGCTGTATATATCCTTTAATAAAAATATTTTCAATTACCCTTTATTGGTAGGAATTCGAGCATAAATTATTCCTTAGGCAGCACACTCATAATGTGATGTTAACGATAGAGGATGTTTAATTATCTTTCTGCTGTGCCTCATCAATTTTGACTGGAAGCTCCCATCTTTCTCTGGATACATCTTGGAATTGGATCTTCTCCTTGAGCAATATTTTCAATTGCTTGTCTCTCTTAGAAAACAACTATTTTTATGACAAAATTGGAAGGAATAAATACAGGCATAGTGACTGCAAAAGCAAATCCTCAGTACCCCCTCTTGGGAGCATACATTCATTTCTCAAATCTCCAAATGGCAGAAAAATGAGAACTTAGTGCATTCATGTCCCATTGTAAACTTTGGGTATCAAAATAAATACTAGAATGGGGCTGCTTTTCATAACATGCTTTTCAGAAAATGCTAATCATTAGGATAAATTTAGAAAAGTTGCATTGTAACCATCTTAAAGATTGTTACTGAAAGGGAAAATTTGAGAAGAAAGATTAGCTGACAAAAAAAGGAGCTATATTACTTTAGTTCAAACTCTAGTTACAAGTGTATTGTAACAAATTCCAAGTTTATATTATCAGTAATCTCCAAGCATGATTATTTTATTTATGTTTTATCACTAATCCAATCAAGATATTGTTTGTTTATACTTTGCAATAAAAATTTGAGTAAACTTTAGATTATATCATTTCCCATTATTCAAAAGTAAATCATTTGACAGTACTTAAAAATTAAGAATAGAAAGTTTTCCCAAGAGGGATTTTATTCTAGTAATAGAGGGACTACAGTGTCTTTTTAGCAGAATCTAAGTCTTTTTTGATGATATCTGGTCATGGATTGACAGTTAATGTTTCTTGATTCTCATTCTTGTGATGCTTCATATACCAAAAATTCCATCACCATAATTGCCTTTGTCTCTTTTATCCATATGTGCAATCAACAAATAAAATGTCTATAGTATTTCAGGCTATACAATATGAACGTTCTTTGTTAGGAATCCATAACACTGATTATAGTCAATATGATTTATATGCACACATACAAGATGAAGTTTTTTCGTACACTAGATATTGTAGCCCAATCATAAATATTTGACATTAAAAAATAATTTGGTTAAAATTGTCAATGCCTTTGTCCAATCATCTCTGAAAATATTTAAAATGTTAAAATGTGTGGAAATTACCAGTGAGTGTGACTTCAACCTAAACATTATAAAATAATGTCTTGTTCAGATTAGTAATTGAATACATTCCAATTATACACAAGGGATGTTATATAAAATTGGGGAAAGATAAAAATTAGAAATAATCTGTTCTCTAAAAGAGATAATAGTATTAATTTATGCATATTTTATTCACTTATTAATATATACATTCAATCATTCAGGAAGCATTTTAAATGCCTGACATATTTCCAAGGCTACATGTAATTCTATCCTATCTTCTTAGATTTTATTCTAATGGAAAAAACAGAAGTGTAAAAAATGTTGCTGTAAAGTAAGTTAGGAAAGCATAATAGAAAATACTATATTTGCTAGAAAAAACAACTACTTTAGGAGTTTATAAAAGACAGTATGTATGGTTAGGCTACTAAGCAAAATCTTGAGAGTAGCTAGTATTTTTGCTTGGCCATGCAAAGTTGGAAATGGGCATCCCAGCTATATTTTGCAGAGATTGATTTGAACAAATTTGCAGTGAGTAAGTGAATTATCAGTGGATTGCCTGAGAGGATGAGATATATAAAAAGGATATTTAAAAATAAGTTTTGAAGACTGGTAAGGTCAGAATTTTGAGAAGTTTGAATGCTGAACTAGATAGAGCATTTTATTTTATTATCTAGGCAAACAACAACCGTTCATTGACTTAATCAAAGTGGATTTCATTAAGACAATTTTGACAGCATGTTTGAGGCTATGATTAAAAGTAATCAAGATATAGAAGAATCTGAAATAACAGAATAAGAAACTCTGAAAGTTTACTCCCCCTTGAAAGCAATAAGATCACTGTCAAAAACTGTTACAATCAACTTTTTAGAATTCAATTCCAAAATTAAGAATTATGGAAATTAACCCAAGGCTTACAATAAGCTGAGGAACATCTTTTTTCAAGAAAAATTGGTTGTATCTTGCTAAGAATAGCAAATTTTATGGTATTTTATCTTGCCCTGTACCCATTCCCCCTTTCCCAACTCCATGATAGCCTTGAGGGACAGTAATCTTGAAAATATAGTACTTGTGAAAATCAGCAGCCTAACAACCACTGTAAAGAGCAGAATGAGTTTGGCAATTCCCTAAAGTCTCATGCTCAGAAAATTGTCACTATTTGATCTGTTTGGAAACTCCATAAAAGGCTCCACTCTCAAGGTTGTTCTTTATTTGAGTTGATTCAGAGACAGCTTTCTACACACTGCAAAACCCTATGGCATTTATTAAAAAAATGATCAGTGATAATCATTTAATTTTACAGCTGCCTTCAATGAAGATTCCAGTTAGACAAGAAACTGACAAAAAAAAAAACCTTTAAAAATAAAAATTTGGTTTAGGTATTTCCATGAAGGGATCTGAAAAGCTCTGAAATGTTCTTTGGAACCCAGAATGTTCTACATGTGATCAGAGCCATGAACATGCCAAGGAAAGACCTGAGAAGGCCCTAACCTCTCATGTCTGTCTGACCTTGAGGCTTGGTGCAAGTGAAAAGCAAAGGCAAAAACAGAGGCGTAAACTCCTTGCTGAAGTGTTGAAAGGCTGTCTCCATACACAAGGGCTAAGAGACATATTGATTCAAGGTAGTTAGGGAAACCTATCTATCCAACCATTAGTTGACTACTAAAGTAATCAAGCAAAACTTCAATGCCCACATATCTAAGAGAATACAGGCTTCACAAAATTAATTGAGAAATTTGTTACACTAATAAACAGCAACAATAACAATCAAACAGCAACAACAACAAATCCTGGTTGGGAGAAGAAGGATTCTGAGTTCCAGAGTCATCACATTATTATTTGAATGTCTAGTTTCCAACACAAAATTATGAAGCATGCAAAGAAACAAAAATTTAGTATGGCTTATATAGAGAAAAAAAAGTCAATAGAATTTGTGCCTGAAGTAGGCCAGATGTTGGGACTTACTCAAAATGGACTTTAAATAAACCATTATAAATATGTTGAAAACTGTGAAGGAAACCATGTCTAAATAATTATGAGAACAATGTACCGCCACATACCAGTGAGAAAAACATTACTTTAAAAAGAGCCAAATGGAAATTCAGAAGTTGAAAAGTACAATAACTGAAATGTGAAAATCACCAGAGGGTCTAACCAATGGATTTGAACTAAAAAAAAAAAAAAAAAAAGCATATAGTGCACTAGAAGAGAAGTCAATTCTCAGACTATCTACTCTGAGAAACAGAAAGAAAAAGAGTGAAAAAAAAAGAGACTCAGATTATATACATGACCTGATTGGATTTATCACAGGAATGTAAAGTTGGTTTAATATATGAAAATAATATATGCAATATAGCATATTAACAGAATAAATTATAAAAAGCAGACAATCAATGAGTAGATTTAGAAAAAAAAAAGTCATTTCATGAAATCCATTACCCTTTTGTGATAAAAACAGTCACCATACTGGAAGTAGAAGAAAATGTCCCCCTCCTATTGTATATATCTATGGAAAAGTCACAGCTAACATCACACTTAATGGTAAAGACTGAATGCTTTCCCCCTTAGATAAGGAAAAAAACAAATATGTATACTCTCACTACTTCAGTTCAACATTGCACAGGGAGTTCTTGCTAAGAAGTTAGTCAAGGGGAAAAAAAGGTATCAGGATTGGAAGGGAAGAAATTTTTTTTTTTTTAATCTACCCATGACATGTGGAGAATCCTTAGAAGAATCCATAAAAGAATTATTAGAACTAGTTAATTCAGAAAGTCTGCAATTCCGAGATCAGTATAAAAAAGTCAATTTTATTTTTACATACTAGCAATGAGCAATTAGAAAATGAAACTAAAAGGGGTACCTGGGCGGCTCAGTTGTTTGAATGTCCAACTCTTGATTTCAGCTCAGGTCATGATCTCAGTGTTGTGGGATCAAACCCTGTGTTGGACTCCATGCTGAGCATGGAGACTGCTTATGAGTCTCTCTCTCCCTCTGCTCCTCTCCCCTACTTGTGCTCTTGCTTGAGGAAAAAGAAAAAAGAAAAAAAAGAGAACCAAGAAAACAACTCCATTTACAAACCATCAAAAGAATAATATACTTTGGAATAAATTTGACAAAAAGAAGTACAAGACTTGCACATGTAAAACCACAGAATAACACTGAAAGAAGTTAAAGAGTATCTAAATAAATTGAAGAACATCCCAAGACTCTGAATTGGAAGACTTAATGTTGTTCAGGTTGGAAAAACTCTCCAAATTGATCTACGCTTTCAGTACCAATCCTATCAGAATTCCAGGTGTTTTTTGTTTTGTTTTGTTTTTTAAGAAATTGATAGGCTTTCCTAAAATTTATATGGAATGCAAGGAACTCAGAGTAGCCAATACAATCTTGATAAAGAGGAGAAAATTTAGAGGTTTCACATTTCTTGATTTCAAAGCTTACTACAAATCTACAGTAATCAAGAGTATGTACTGGCATAAAGCTCTGTGGAATAGTATTGAGAAACTGAAAATAAAACCTTACAGTTACAGTCAATTGATTTTCAACAAAGATGTCAAGACAACACAATTGGAGAAAGAAGAGTCCTTTCAAAAATCATGATGGAATGTCAAATGGATATCCTCATTAAAAGGAAGAAAGTTTGACCTCTACCACATACTACATACAAAAACAAACTCAAAATGATTAAACACCCAAATGTAAATACTAATACCAAAACTCTTCGAAGAAACATTGGAGTAAATCTTTGCAACCTTAGATTAGGTAATTTCCTATTTTTAGGTAATGGATTTTAAGATATGACACCAAAAGTTCAAACAACAAAAGGAAAAAATGGATAATTTGCATTTCCTAAGATTGAAAACAAGTCAACAATATACACTCTTAATATTTTTTTGAAATATTAGCCAGTGTCATCAGATTTTTCTTCAAAAAGGAAGAAATAAAACCATACGAAGATTGAATGGGAAAAAAGTCTTTATTTTTATACTTAATCATAAAGTAGCCGAAGGCTAAAAAGCCATTAACTGTTTCTATTTTCAGATGACATGTTCATCTATGTAGGCATAGATTTTATAGATTGCACGAATTCTATAAAAGACACCTAGAACTAATAAGTGCATTCACTAAAATCATGACATTATAGTTTAAGTTCCTGATATTAAGCTTTTTTACTGTAATGTAAGTGCTTGGCATTAAGCTTTTGGTTACAAAGCCACCCATTTCAAAGATGTCTTTCTCAAATAAACATATTGCTAGCTGTAAAACACAGCTACTAGCAAAATAATTAAGTAAAAATCCGGGCAAAGTCCTGGGTAACTTAGATAACTGACTACTTGAGTGAGCCTACTTTTCCCTTTCTGTGCTCTAACTTCCACTCTTATGTTTTAAATTTGCCAATAAGGAGTAAACTAATTAAACCTGAGGCACTTCACCCTTTACCCTATTAAAAGCAGAGCCTCAGATACATGCTCTCTCCTTCTCTATCCATGACCTCACAGTGAGGTCCTCAGGGATTCCGTATATCCTCCAGGATCTGTGAGTAATAAAGCTTGTTCACTGAAGTGTCCTAAAAGTTTTTTGCTAAGGTTCATATTGGAATAATTAAAGAACTGTGAAGGCTGGTCCAGCCTCAACATTGGCTTCTCTTGTAGAAAACTGTAGGAGCTTACCACAAATGGTATGGGCCCAGTGAATGCCTCACACATTTCTAACCCATAGTATTATTATCAGTGGTCTGAGACCTAACACAACAGATATACAGAACATCAGATAGACAGAAAAAAAATCAACTGGATTTCTATATACTAGATAAGAACACATCAACACTGAATAATCCTAGCAAAGTATGTACAGTTCTTGCATACTGAAAATTATACTATGAAAGAAATCAAAGAATATGTAAATAAATAGGAAGACGTATCATGTTCATGAGTTGGAAGACTTAACATAGTAAAGATGTCAATCCTCTTTTAATTGATAAGTTTAACATAATTACTATAAAAATCCCAGCATATTTTTTAGTGCCTATTAGGTAGATTACTTAAAAATCTATATAGGAAAACAAGGGAGTTCAAATAGCTAAAACAATTTTAAAAAATAAAGTGGAAAAAAAAGTCTAGTTTTAAGTCTTCTTATATATTTGCAGTAAACAAGACTCTGGTGGTATTGGCAGAGGGATATACATATAGATGAATTAAACA
The DNA here is from genome assembly GCF_003009895.1 of Hyaena hyaena. NCBI lineage: Eukaryota > Metazoa > Chordata > Mammalia > Carnivora > Hyaenidae > Hyaena > Hyaena hyaena. The sequence continues at coordinate 17,551 of NW_024080901.1, read as the reverse complement.
GAATAGGAAGCCCTGAAATCACTCCATACAAGTATGGCCTTTTTATTTTTGACAAAGGCACAGATGCAATCATTGGAGGATGGATGGGCTTTTGAACAATGGTGCTGCAGCAATTGGTTTGTTTGTGCTGGGGGGAAAGAAGGGACCTCGATTTATACCTCATATTTTATAGAAACATTCACTCAAATGGATAACAGATTTAAATGAAGAATATAAAATTATAAAGCTTTTAACAAGGAGCAGGATAAAATCTTCAGAATTTATGGATAAGCAAAGAGGCCTTGACACCACAGGCAAAATCCATATAAGGAAAATATGATAATTTGGTCTTCATCAAATTACTTTTGCTCTGTGAAAGACCCTTATTAAGAGGATGAAAAGACAAGCTACAGCCTAGAAGAAAATATTTACAAAACATATATCCAACAAAGGTCTGTTTTCTAGAATATATACAGAACCACCAAAACTCAACAATAAAAACAAACTTTTAAAAAACAACCTAATTAGACAATAGACAAAAACCTGAAAAGACATTTCACTGAAGAAGATGTATAGATGGAAAATAAGCAGATGTAAATAAGCACATGTCCTATCCTTAACCATTATGGAAATACAAATTAAAATAATAGTGGGCTCTTAGTACACACCTATCAGAATGACTATAGTAAAAAGTAGTGACATCAGTAACTGCTGGTGAGGATGTGGTGAAACTGGTAGAATGTGTAAATATGGTACAGTTGATCTGGAAAAAAATTTGACAGTTTCTTAATAAACTAAATATACAATGGAGAAATAAAAATTTTATTATTTATTATTTAACACAAAAACCTGTAAATGAATGTTGAAGGTAGTTTTATTTATACTAGTCAGTCCCAAAATGGAAATAATCCACATGTCCTTAGTTGGTGAATGATCAGACAAACTGAAACATCCAAATCATGGCGTCCTAATCGGCAATAAAGAAGAGCAAAGTATTGATGCACACAACAATTTGGATTAATCTCTAAATAATTATGCTGAGTTTTTAAAAAGTCAACATCTAAATATTACATAGTATTATGATTTCATTCGTACATTTTTGAAATGAAAACTTATAGAATGGAGAATTAATTATTAGCTTTTAAGATGTAAATAAGTATGATGGAGAGAAGAGAAGACGGAGAGAAACCTGTGTGGGTACAAAAAAAGGCAAAATGAGTAATCCATAAAGTGATGGCATATTGATTGTATCAAAGTCAATATTCTGGTTGTGATATTGTGTTTTACAAGTTGTTACCACTGTGAAAACTGGGTTTTTTGGGGGTGGCTATTTTTTTCTTACAACCGTATGAGAATCTACAATTCTCTCAAAATAAAAAAAATTGATTACAAAATAAGTTTAAGTGTTAAAAAATAAGAAAGGAAATAAAAGAAGAAACACTTTGCAACACAGAATAGATGAAATTTGACTGCAGAAAAGAAATGGAGAGAGGATACCTCTATCATTTATTATTTTTGGTAAGAGAGTCTGTGCTCTAATATTCAAAATAGAATAATTATTTCTACTTTTTTCAAGTACTGAATCCTACTCTAAGACTATGGTGTTTTATGGCTGTATTTAAATCAAATGGCAAAAAATCATACATACCTTAAAAAGTCAACATTGATTTAACCTAATTTCAACACTTACTAAGGTCTGATAACATTTGATAAATGAATGCCTTGTTTTGTATTAAAATTACTTTGAAATTTTTAGGTTAAATCACCATTCTTTGACTCATAGTGTCCATTTAAACCATCTCAAATAAGTAGACTATAACTGCTTTAATAAAAGCAACACAATTTTGGGTGGTTTAATTGACTTGGATAGCACATGAGAAATGTATTTCAGTAAACGTAATTGTCAACTCTTTATCCAAACTGGGAAATCACTTCTAAATGAAACAATCATTACACAGGCTGACCATGGTAAATGATTGCTTATTACTATAGAAAAGGCAATTGCAACAATTAACCAAGGCTACCAGTCACAGTAATTAATTGTCAGAACCGAGGCTCTCTTGCTGGGGAAAAGGTCAGAATGTGAAAAGCAAAAGCATAGAGGAGCGCAAGCGACATCACAGAGTTATATGAGAACTGATGTCAAGTTGGAACAAGGTTTGCGAATAAACATTTAAATGATGCCCTATTAGAATATAAGTCTGAAGATTGCTTCCAAACCAAGAGATATATTCTCAAGTAGGAAAAGGCTCACAAAAACTTCAAGTGAGTTACAAAACCCAGCATATCTGACCAGGCCCTTCATGAAAGCAGCATGCCACCAAGAAAAGTTTGGCAGAAGGTGAAACGAACAATCTGAGGGGCAACATTTAGCAAGAATACCACTTACCCCACCTCTTGGCCTTGAGAGCCCTGGTATGTGGTAGAATAAAACAGCCCATCTTTGAGAAACCTGCAAGGAAAGTAGAGTCGCTAAGAGAAAATAATTGAAAACAAGGACGTTTCCATTTTGCTGAATATATAACTTGAATTGCATGGAGCAGATGTATGGAATTAGAAGGCACATGAAGCAGCATTTAAAAAATTGGGTGAGAATTATGACCAGGAAGCAATGAATTTTTGGTGATGTTGAGGTCAACAGTGCTATCAGGCATGGTGGCATACGAATGATAGGTGGGCTTTGTCCACGTATAAGTGACTGTTGTCCATTAGCTACCCCAAGATTGTGGCAACTTATGAAAAGGTGACTTCTTGAAGGTTGTCCATATAATGATGGTTATAGTTGGTAAAAGTCTATCAAAGACATGACATTTTATAGGAAAGAAATAGAAATATATAAGCTCAGTTATTCAGCTTCATGCAAGACATTGCTCTAAGCACTGAGGATTTCATTGTGTGCAAAAACAGACAAAATCCCTACCTTCAAACAGCTTGCATTCCAGTAGGAAGGACAGAAAGGGCACAGATTGGTATCAGGGACTATTCGGTGTCTCTAGTAAAGTGTGTGTGTATGTTTATACCATGTGTTTACATGTACATGTATAACAGTGAGGGGGTACAGAAAGGGAGGCTATCAATACTGCCTCAAACAAAGTGGTAGAAATATATAGCAGCTATAGGAATCCAGGAGCATTCCATCTAGGCCTGGTAGCTGCTCTTTTTAATTTAATGTAATACAACTTAATTTAACTTAATTTAATTCAACTTGTTAATTAAGTGTATAGTTCTCTCTCTCTCCCTACTCCTATCTATTTATAACTTCCTATAATCTAGTCTCATTTCTGAGCTCCTGGTTTTATTTTATTTTTTTAAATTTTTATTTTTTTACTGTTTATTTATTTTTGAGACCGAGAGAAACAGAGCTTGAGCAGTGGAGGGGCAGAGAGAGGGAGACACAGAATCCAAAGCAGGGTCCAGGCTCTGGGCTGTCAGCACAGAGTCCGATCCATGTGACACTCGAACTCATAGACTATGAGATCATGACCTGAGCCAAAGTCGGCTGCTTAGCTGACTGAGCCACCCAGGCACCCCTCTGAACCCCTGATTTTAAACCTGCCCTCATTCCTGTGACATTTAATTCCTGGTTCAACTCAACCTGTACTTGCGACCTAAACTTTCATATTTCTTGTGTTTCCACAAACTTTTTTCTTCTACTTCAGCCTGTCTGGATTTCCACATGCTTGTTTATACCCTTGCCTGAAATTTATTCCTAATCTGCTCAGTTCTAAATTCCAGGGGTTCGTTGCCTAGATCCCAATTTTGTCCTAATTAGGAACTGACTCACATCTGTTGAGGACTATACTAAAAAGAATACAGAGGACAGATATTTATAATAATAATCTGCTAAGTGATATAACATAAACACTTTCAAAACTATAACCTTCTCCCTACCTACCAAGATTCCTCTCTTTAGAATGATACTAAGTTGATATAAGTTTGCATAGAATTTGTCTCATGACTTCTATTTGATTCAGTTAATAAATTTAATGCTTCAGAATAGCACTGTTATTTCCAAAATTCTTTCTCAGACTCTCCCAGGGAAACAATGCTAATGATAAAAAAGTTTAAAGCAATTTTCTTCCTCAAAGCATAAAGTGTAACTTACTCATGGTGGTAAAGAAAATCTTGGCAAATCACAGAGTGAACCAAGGCCCCTTGACAAGAGAACATCAGAGAACTATGCTATTGCCCCTTTGATTACTCTCACTGCCATGGTGATAGAAAAGAGAAGAAATTTTGGAGAAGTGGAGAATTCTAATATTCCTTTTTATAAACTTGAGTGAATAATTTGGATGCTCATGTGTCCAATAAAATCTCTTAAGATTCTTCCATCCAGTAAGAGTTTGAATTCCATCAAGTGATATCAGGACTCAAAAATGTCCACAGCTACTAAAATGGGGGGCAGGCATGGTGTGGATACATTCTGCATCCACGTGCAGACCTCTGCTTTCAAAATGAAGGGTCATCAGATTCCTCCATGTTATTCGTTCTTGGTAGGCTTGGTATCAACTTTGTCACATATGTAAAAGAGGCAGAATGACAGAAGTCATCAAATATATTAGCAGGGACGAGGAAATCTAACAATGGAATACATATGTGGGGATGTGGTCTAGGCTTCAAATTGGGAGAAAACAGGTAGAGTCTGGTGAGGGAAAGCCTAAATATTGCATCTCAGTTTATGACTATTGTTGTCACAGTAGATAGGGAGCATCCATTCCCTGCCCTGATGCTAAGCACCATTCTTTTCTCAGGCTTGATAGAGTATGCCAGGTGTGTTCTGATTTTCAGAGTAAGGAACGGTTTCATGCATACACATTATACAGACACTGGGGAGTCATCAATGTCCTAATAATGTTACACAATTCATGTAATCAATTTTCTTCCCTGAATTCTTTTTTTTAATGTTTATTTTTGAGAGAGAGAGAGAGAGAGAGAGAGAGCGAGCATGAGTGGGGGAGGGGCAGAGAGAGACACACACACAGAATTCAAAGCAGGCTCCAGGCTCTGAGCTGTCAGTACAGAGCCTGACATGGGGCTCCAACTCATGAACCATGAGATCATGACCTGAGCTAAAGTTAGATGCTTAACTGACTGAGCCACCCAAGTGCCCCTGAATTCTATTATCCCACTGAATTAAGTCAAAAAGTGCTAATGTGGAAAAATCTGTCAACAAATATGTCTGAAAATATTGGTTAAATAAGGAGTTAGAAAAATATCTATGTATATGTTATGTGGACCTAGATATTTTCAACAGTGAAATCCTCATGAGCAATCCATTCTAATGCATCCCAGTAACAAAATTATACGACCTTGTAAAAATACACACATTTTCACTTTCTTAAAGCAATAGATGATTCATGCAGCTTTCATGACTGATAGGGATTACTGTGACTGTCAGAATGGAGAAAGATACATATTAATCATGAAGAGTTAGAGCATTATACCATGGACTCAACATACATTCTCTGTCAAAATTCAGTTTAGTTTTCTATACATAGAGAGGAAATATTTTATTGGAATCTGGGAAGAACTGGTTTTATCTGGGATTCTGTTCATCATGATTTCATTGGAAGTATAATTTATTTTGTTTGTTTTAGCACATACTTATTGAGCACTTACTATAGGTCAAACCATTCTGTGTGTTTGAACAAATTGTCACTCACTTAATTCTTATTACCATTTTATAAGGCAGGTAAAACTACTCCCAATTTATACTTGGGGAAACTGAAGCCCAGAGAGCTTGAGTAGCCTCTCACATTCAAATAGCCTGTGAGCTGCAAATGGAATCTGCAAGAATCCATATCTTGTGATATTCAAAGATTTGAAGTCTTAGATATTAGTCTAGGGGTATTAAGCTAATTGAAATAAGTCAGACAGAAAAAGATAAATACCATATGATTTCACTCATATGTGGAATCTAAAAAGCAAAACCAGTGGGTAAACAAATAAAGAGCAGAATCAAACCTATAAATACAGAGAATAAACTGGTGGTTGTCAGAGTGGAGGGAGGTGGTGGGCTAGGGAAAAATGAATGAAAGGAAGTAAGGGATACACGCTTCCAATTATGGGATGAATAAGTCACAGGAATAAAGGCACAGCATAAGGAATACAGTCAATGACACTGTATCAGCAATGTAATGGGACAGAAAGTAGCTACATTTAGTGGTGAGCATAACATAATGTTTAAACTTGTTGAATCAGAAATCACTATGTTGTACACCTGAAACTAATGTAATATTGTGTTTCAACTATACTCAAAGAAAAAGATAAAACAATAAACATTTGGAATGGATAAAAAAGTAACCAAATTAAAAAAAAAAAGTGAATCAAAAGAAAGAAAAAAGGATTCTAAGTGTCCTTATTAGCCATCACTAGAGCATGAAAAATTGGAGGAAAATGGCTTCAGGTTCCAATTTCATGTTATCCAGTTTAAAAAAGTAACTTTTAAATCTTTGGCTACCTGAACAGCTAGCAGTAATTGCTAGCTCACATGGGTCCTGTATTACTTGGATTACAATTGGAATACGGTGCTGAAAGAGTGAATACTAACGTAGATTCTGATGAAAATGGTTGTGTAAGTTCCCATTATATACACTCATATTGTGTTACGTTCTGAGGCATATAGTGTCGTGGTGCTACATAGAGAATAGTAGCATACCCTGAATGTATATGAATGTAGAAAATGGGGGTAAAAGACTGGTAGAGATAAGTAATGTTGGCATGATAGTTATTTTTAAATATTGGAATGCCTACAGCATTAGGAATAAACTTGTTCATACTTACTCTGGAATCAAAGGGCAAAAACAACAGGAAGAAAGTGAAGGCTTAACAAACATTTAAATTCTTCAGAGCATATTTACAGTATCACTGGAGCTCTTCAAGGTGAGAGATCACCTGATTTGATTGGCATGGGTGATGGTGATGCAGAGGATATAGCTGCATAGGTGAGAAGTCAGGCTTGGTCACATTAGCTACATTCTTCCAACCTTAATATTGTATGGCTTTTTAAGAAAGAAACTGCATAAGACTTAGAATTTTAAATTCTCAGCATAGAAATATCTGAGAATCCTTTTGCCAGATCTGTCTTTCTCAGTGATCACGATACGATGTTCTTGTCTTGTACCTTAAACTACAGCCTTTGAGGCTTCCTGAAATCAGTTTCCACCTCCTGCAATCCGAGGACTACACTAAAGGTCAAGGTCAGTAGAACCTTCTAGTACAGTTTTTCAACTTCGGAAAATTGACATTTTTGTCTGGATAATTCTTTTTTGGGGGGTCGTCATGGGATATTTAACAGTATCCCTGGTCTCTACTGATAAAATGCCAGTATCTTCCCCCATGCTAGCCCTCAAGTAATAAAAACCAAAACTGCCTCTAGATATTGCCAAATGTTGACTGGGGAACATAATTATCCCAGGTTGAGAACCACTGCCACAGATTATTAAATAATTAGGTATACAATAAAATGTAAAATCTGTGACAAATGTTAAATATAATCAAGAAAGAGGAAATAAGTAAGAAGCCAAAATGTATGCATGATTCTGACTTTAGTAATTCAAGTCTGTGTTTTGCTAAAAGAAACACTATTAAATGTAATTTCCCTGTATATTTCATGGGATTATTTTTAAAAAATTGTTTTTTTTATTTTTAAGAGAGAGTGTACACACACACACACACACACACACACACATACACACGCGCGCGTGCGTGCACGAGTGAGTGGGGAAGCGGCAGAAAGAGAGGGAGAGAAAGAGAATCCCAAGCAGGCTCCACACTGTCAGCATGGAGCCCAATCTGGGGTTTGAATTCACAGACTGTGAGATCATGACCTAAACTGAGATAAAGAGTCAGACACTTAATGGACTGAGCCATGTAGGATCCCCAAGAAAAAAAATTTTAATTCTAAGAATCACTAAGATTTTTTTTACTTCAGTGTTAAGATAGAGACGTCATCAATATTGATTAATTATTCAATTCATTCAAACTCCTTAAATCATGTCTGGTGCATAGTAATCAATACATAAGAGTTTGAAAATATTCAAACTTCCAATGAACATGTTATAGTACACTCTTCTTAATGATGCATGTGATAGTGAAGAATTTTATTTCTTGCTGTTTACTATAATACATGATTTGTATTTCAGAGGCACATGTAATAGTGGATAAGCATCTAATATATATTTGTGCATAAATCAACTGAAAAAAGGTGTAAATAAGTGAATGAACATCTATTATTTTGTCAGTATACCAGTGGGTAAATACCATGTCTTTACTATATGCAAATAATAATAGTAGGTTTTCTATTTGCAAAATATTTGATAAAATGCTTACCTGAGGTCACATAAAAGGGAGATAATGTGTCTTGTGAGTCTGAGACTTCAGGTCATGAGATTGGACAACAAGATACTAGTAACATGGATTAAATGTTATTTATAGGAATAAAACTTAAAAAGAAATATGTTGAGAAAGAAGTAGCAAATTTTCTAACAAGATTTTTTTTTCTAACAAGAATAAAAAGGACATGGAGAGTTCAGTACTTGAGTGCTTGCCAATTTGGAAAGGAAACTTCTCAATACAGCTGATTAAAACTCGAGTTTTACAGAATGGGTCAGATAAGGGGTATAAGTCTTCATGTTGTTACATTCTTGAAACTTCATATGGTGGTGCTCAGTAATGGCTCATGGAGAAAAGGTAAAAGTTTTAGTCATGCCATAGATACCTTAGAGATTCAAGATACCTATAATTAAAGCTAGATAGAAGGGCATGTATCTAAAAGAATTAGCACATGCAGTTGAAAATTATTAAATAGATAAGTCTACACCTAACTTTTTAAAAGAGTTAAAGCTAAATTTAGTATACTGACTAAAATATCAACAGTTTAAACTAAATACAAAAAAAGTATGACTATTAAGTAATTAAAATGGACCTCGGGACCTCAATCCTCAAGAGACGGAAGGCCAACTAAGAAATCTGCCCAGCCTCAAAGATGTAGCCATGGAGTCAAAGAATAAGAGTGTCCAGCCACCTGAACAAGCTAGCCCTAGGGAGTAGGCTAGGAGCCTAATGATGGACTACTTCCCCCCAACCCTCTGCCGAAGGTAGGGGCTCCTTACGATGCCTGCTCGGTAGGATTTCAGGATTGCTATCTGTCTGTAGCACTAGAATGGGTCTGTTTTGTCACCATTGTGTTTTCCTTAATTCATTACTTTTATAGCATTTATTAAAGACAGATAACTTTTCTTTTTCTCATTTTCAAATGAAGAAAAACGCATTGGATTTAATACATATGATTTCAAAGCACTGGACTTTGAAGCTGACTAAAAATTAGATGGAGCTTTTGAATTTTCTTCCTCCTAGGGGAAGTAAGTATATACTGGAAAGGAGAATGACCTTAATATTTATAATTCAAAGGATATGTTCTATTAGTCATTAGGACTATTCACAGATGCAGGGTATGCTCATTTCAGACATGTGGTAAGATTGAACTTGTCTGTCACTTGAAGTCAGATCTTCCTTTTGACTTGCTTTGGCCAATAAAACAAGAATGGAGGTGCTATGTGTCACCTCCAGGCAAGGTATTAAGTCCCAGAACACGCATGCCATATTCTCTTGTACCTAATTCTGTGATCATGGAAACTCTGTCACCATTTGACAACCTACAGAGGACATTTAGCTTGGTCAAGGAGTAAATTTAACTCTTTCAAACTACTGTAAGTTTTCTAGTTGTTAGTTTTCACAGCATAACCCAATATATTCTGATTGATACCTCTATGAATTCTTTTTAAGATCTGTGAAGTCATTGAATATTTCCACAAATTCAGTAAAAAATTGTAAGGTAGTAAATATTAATTCTTATATAAATAAAAACTACATTTTCCTTCACATTTTTCAATGACTTCCATTCCATTCCATTCTAATTTCTTTTCAAGATTAATTCTAATGGTCATCTAATTACAAACATTTTTGTCAACATTTTTAAAGAATGCAGAAACTTGTAGCAATATAGAATCTGGCTTTCTCCCAAGTCCCACAAAATATAATTCCATAATGCATTAATAATCATGACTAAATAATTTTAGGATATTAGGGCAATTTTTTATTAGTTCTTTTCACCTCACTAGGCATGTTGAATCTTTATTCTACTGTGTAATTGGATCAATCCAATCCCTATTCCCCACTTCCAAACAGATAACCACTCAGTAGAAGCCTGTCAGTTACCTCATTTCTCCTTTTCTGCCAGAAATACAGAAATGATGTAGCTAGAAACATATGGACAAAATACATTGTCCACAAGTCTTAGCTCCGTGGGTATTATAGCACAAAGTTAATTAAGGCTTTAAAAACATGAATTTCCTGATGGTGGTATTATTCCATTGTCTTAAGTAAAATGGCAGGAAATGTTACTTTATTAAATATGGTTCACAGTACAATTGACATTTAATTCCTTTTTAAAAAAATGTCAAGAATTCAAGAATATGCCCTACAGTCATTATATCTGCAAAAACTATTTCAGCAAAAGTGTGTGGACAGGGTAGTGATTCAATCAGAAAGCTGATTAGAAACAGAAACAATCAGTTTGTCAAATGAAATTAATTCAGGTATGCTTCTCTCTCCTATTATTTCAGAGCTTTTAATAGTGCAATAAAATATGCAAAATTTTCTATTTCAAAATCAGTATTCATTTTTTTAAATATGTCTGACCACAAAGAATTCTCTCCTCTCAGTAGGTCTAAGAAATGTTATTTTCTGTAAGTCACTTGATTAAAAAAAACATGAGGTAACTCAATCCTGGAAGTAAGTATAGAAATAAAATACCCTGTGATACCATTCCAAAAATGCGACATATAAATTCATCATTAAATTAAAGGGCATAATGCCCTTAAATTTATGAAAAAGGTTAAGACTTAAGCAAATGCTTTCTTTATTGCTATGGAGTGTTATTTCAGAAAATGTCTTGTGAACATAACAGAGTGATATCAATGGAACAATGAGTGGAAAGTGAGTCAAGGTAGTAACATGTAGAGAGGTTGTAGGAGTCAATACTTTGTTGATTTTCACACCACCCATATTTTAAATTTAGACAGTCACATTTTATATGTATAATTTTAAATTACACTTGAATTTAACTTCATAAACACATGTATGATTTACACATTTTCTACCAAGCAATTTCTTTGAAAAATATATGATGCCCCATTTTTTTCTTCACACTACACTTTCCTTCACAATTCTGATGGCTGGATTCTGAGCCTCCAGTTTGTCTAAGTTCAACCAATCTTGGACATACCATGAATGTCAAGGGATTTGGCTCTGCTTATAATGCCTTTCTTTTTTAGTCTGGTGAATGCCTAGTTATTCTTCATGACTCTATTTACATCCCAACTCAATAAAACCTTTCATAACTGCCTCAGGAAGTTACTTGATATTTCTTCTGTGATCCCATGATATTTTGTCCGCAGTACTTTTATAACTTCACATGTTATTACATTCCATCTATTTAGACATCTCTTATACTGTGAGAACTTTGAGGGTAATTATTGTGTTTTCTCTATGATCCAAATACCTAAAATAGTGTCAGTCACATGATAAGATTCATATTTGTTAGATGAATGGATGGTTCTTTTTTTCCTTAGAGTTTATTTCTTTATTTTGAGAGAGAGAAAGAGCACACACGAGAAGGAGAGGGCAGAGAGAGAGGGAGAGAGAGTCTCAAACAGGCCCTGCACTGTCAGTGCGGAACCTGATACATGGGGCTCGAATTTGCAAACCATGAGTTCATGACCTGAGCCAAAACTAAGAGTTGGACACTTAACCAACTAAGCCACCCAGGTGCCCCAGACACATGGATCCTTCTATTAATAGTCATTTTTGGTGTGGCATCAACTGGTTACCATTCCCCAACATCATTCTTGCCCTCTGCCTTGAGTAATAGACACTAATCCCTGAGTTATAGCTGAGCACATGGTTCCTTATTTAGAAAAATTGTCCCCTTATCTGTGGGTTATTCATATGATAAGCTTTTACCAGTGGTATTTGAGCACAAATTATGTGTACAACTTATGTGTTCTTTCCACAAAAAGAAATTACGTATCTTCTACTTATTTTCTTTACCTATCTACAGAATGGGCATCAGCTGTGTTGCCAGTTGGGCCGCCTTGGCATGCAGACAAGGACCACCCCTGAGGGAGAGGGAACACCACATTAGGAATAAACTGGATACCTAGAAGTCTTCATGAAATGAAGCCACCTTCCCAATTATGCTGTCTACTTCCTCTTGAACTGTGATGAGAGAAATAAACATCTATACCACTTGACACATAACTGTTGGAATTTCTTTGTTATAGAAGCTTAAACTTCATCCCATCTACTAACCTATATTCCATGTTCTATACCTGCCCTGTATGCAGGCAGTTAGTCCCATGGAAGGTACCTTCGGCAACTTTCAGACCTGATGCATATCAGCAGGCCCTCTCTAGCTGCAGTGACCCCCACTGGCACACAGTGAGCTATGGCACTAGTAACCCAAGCCAGTACCTGATGATGGTACAACCCCAAACAGCAGTAGCAGCTGTAGACATTTCACCAGCCAGGACCACAACTCCAGCAGTTCCCAATAGATGCTTCTGTCGGCAGCTCTCCCAGAGATTTTCGTCTGTTCCTTTGTCATCAGATGGCTGCTTCCCTCTCAGCATCTAAATGACTGTATCTAGTGGTGTGTTAAAAATACTTAACCAGCTCTCTCTCTCTAAAAAAGAAAAAGCTCCAGTTTTCTTGCTGATTTCCACACGTAAATATGTAAATACTCACAGCATGGCCAATTTCATGCCAACAATGTGACATTACTGATGTGAAGCATGTGGAGCTGAGAAGAGCTGCTTCCCCTTGGCTTTGCAATCTAGTGAGAGCTATCTCCCACGCACCACTGACCTGACCATATCATTTATCTACTGTGGCAATACCATCCAAACTTATCAACTTGAAACAAAAACTCATTCTTTGCTTACAATTCTGGACAGTAATTTTGTCTGGGATCACGATGTTTCCTCTGCTGTATTCTCCTGGGGCCACTCGTGGGGTTGGAGTCAATTCGTATCTCAATAGGTAGTCGATAGACTAAGATAGCCTCACTCACATTTTGGCAGTTGGTGTTCATTTTAAGCGAGGATATCTTGAATCTTCTCCCATGGTTTCACATACTATAATGAGATAGTGTAGGTCTTTGCCTGGTGATTCTGGGACAGATTTCCAAAAGGGTGGTAGAAGCATTAAGATTTTGCTCTGGGGGCACCTGGGTGGCTCAGTCACTAAAATATTAGAAAAAACTTTGTTCTTAAGTTCCATACTGTTCCTCTACTTGCATTCTATTAGTCAGCAAAAGTCAGTCATAGGCTATCTCAAATTCAATACAAGAAACCATTTTGATTAGACAAGAAAACAAGGTAACCTTTTTCCTTTGCCTTTATAAGCCAAATTTGTATTTGAAACTATAGCCACACAATCAGGATGATTATTATAAATTAAACAAGCAAACAAATCAGAAAATAACAAGTGTTGATGAGAATGTAAAGAAATTGGACCTCTTGTGCACTGTTGGTGGGAAGATAAAATGGCACAGCCACTATGGAAAGCAAAATGATGATTCTCCAACAAGTTAAATGGAATTACAATATAATCCAACAAATCCACTCCTGAGTATATACCCGCCAAAATGGAAAGTAGAAACTTGAAGAGAGGTTTGTTCATCTATGTTCATAGCAGCATTATTCCCAATAGCTTATAAGGTGGAAGCGACCCAATTATTGACGGGAAGGAAATTTTGACACATATCACAACATGGACAAAACTTAAGGACATTATGCTAAGTAAAATAAGCCTGTCAGAAAAGGATAAATATTAGGGTGCATGGTTGGCTCTGTCAGTTAAGTGTCGGACTTCACTTCAGATCATGATCTTGCAGTTCATGAGTTTGAGCTGTCAGCACTGACAGAGCCCACTTCAGAATCTCTGTGCCCCTCTCTTTCTGCCCCTCCCTTACTTGCACGCATGTTCCCTCTCCCTCTCTCTCTCTCTCTCTCTCTCTCTCTCTCTCTCAAAATTAAATAAACACTAAAGAAAAAAGAACTTTGATGACCTATGGCCACCATGAGTGGTGAGAAAGCTAGGGTACATGGAGAAGTGATGAGTTAGTGCAATTAACATCCCCAGCTTAAGTCTCAGAAAACAATCAGTATCTACTAACCAACATGTAAGTGAAGACATTTCTAGATGATTCTAGCTCCGGACATAGGGTTTACACTCAGCCCATTGAGTCCTTCCAGCTAAGAAAACAAAGGCAAACCATTATTTCACAAAGCCTGGCCCAAAATCCTGAGCCAAAGATTCAGTGAGCTTGAAACAATTTTTTAAGCCTTTCAGTTTTTTTTTTTAAATAACAGCTTATATTTTTCACAAGCCATAAGATTCATTCACACATCATATAAATATATAATTCACACACCATAAGATATAATTCACACACCATAAGATTCATTCATTAAAATGCATAATTCAGGGATTTTTAATATACTCACAGAGTTCGACCATCTCCTGTCTCTAATTTCAGAACATTCCATCACCCCAAAAGAAACTCTCTACCAATTAGCAGTCACTCCTCATTTCCTACTCCAGTTCTACTCTATGCATTTGCTTATTTTGAGAATGTTATGTGAATGGAATCATACTGTACACAGCCTGTTGTGTGTGGCTTTTTTCACCTAAAATAAGGTTTTCAAGGTTCATCCATGTTGTAGAATGTATCAGTATTGAACTCCTTTATGTTGTTTAATAATATTCCATTGCATGAATATACCACATCTTATTTATTCAATTATCATTTCATGGACACTATGGTTGTTTTCCCTTTGTGGCTATTATGAGTAACGATGCTATAAACATTCATGTACAAGGTTTTGTACTCATGAGGGAAACTGTGTGGTCATATGGTAACACTACATTTATCATTTTGAGGAACTGCCAAAATGTTTTCCAAAGTGCCTTCCCAATTTTACAATTCTTAGCAGTCAATGTTTATGAGTTTCAATTTGTCAACATCCTTGCTAACACATGTTGTTATCTGTCTCGTTTTAGCTATCTGAGTGGGTGTAAAATAACATGCCATTGTGGTTTTGATTTGCATTTCCCTAATGACTAGTGAAATGAGCATCTTTTCATGTGCTCGTTGCCAATTTGGAGATCTTTCTTAGAGAAATAGCTATTAAACTTTACCCACTTTTAAAGTTGGGCTACTTATTCTTTTTTTATTGAGTTGTAAAAGTTCTTAGGATATTCTGAATACAAATCATGATATATAATTTGCAAATAGTGTCTCCCATTGTGAATTGTCTTTTTACTTTCTTTTAAAAAATTTTTTTTTAAGTTTTTATTTATTTCTAGGAGAGAGAGAGAGAGAGAGACAGCGTGAGCAGGGGAGGGTCAGAGAGAGAGGGAATCACAGACTCTGAAACAGGCTCCGGGCTCTGTGCTGACTGCCAGCGCAGAGCCGGACGCGGGGCTCAAACCCACGAACCGCGAGATCATGACCCAAGTGAAAGTCGGATGCTTAACCGACTAAGCCACCCAGGAGCCCCATCTTTTTACTTTCTTAATGGTGGCCTTTGAAGTATGAGGTTCAAGGCTGGCCCTCTTAATATTTCATCTTAAGATATGTTGGTATGCACAATGATAGTAGGCTATATGGTCAGATAAATGATTAGGTTAACCAAAGTTTTGATTCTGAACAACTTCTTCAGAAGGTGACAATTTCCTTTACTTTTTGTCCCAAATGGTAAAATTATATTCTTATTAACACTGCATCTAATCTGTTAGCTTTGATAAATTACAAAGGAATATAAATTACCAAAACATTTGTCTTTCTATCTTCTGAAAAAATGTAACAATAAGGATTGGGGGTAAATATATTTCCCCTAGTGAAAGATAAATTTATATGTGATTTCATAATAATTCACTGTGTAATATCACTTTATAAAAGAAGACTTTAGAAACTATTTAGATTAAAAGGTCCCAGACTGAGCAGAAGAAGGGAAATGCTCTAGTTACTCTCCTCAGTCTTCTTTTTACCACAGGCTGTGTGTGCTAAGCAGGTCTGCCCATTTAAAGGAATGTCCCACATCATGCAGATGATATTCGAAGAAAGAAATTAGACAATCCATAAAAGACAAATTTGTAATATATGTTGCTTCAAAGAAAACGATAGATAAATTAATATGATTTTTATTACTAACAAGTACCATAAATTTAAGAATTCACAAAATTTGGAATGTTGCATCTTTACCATGGATTCAAATTTCTACCGGTGAGAAACCAGCTACTGTCTCATACCTAATTATCTAATTTATTTAAAGGTCCACATAGTTTGGCTTTATTTTGGCATTAACATTTAACAAGTCTCACTTATACTGGAATTCAGTCTTTCTCAAACAAAATGAGATAAACTTAATATGTTATTATCCTGATGAAATTTCAGATCTATCCATTAACATTTCATAATCTAATAATAATACTAATTCAACTAAAGAAGCAAAATTTAAAGTGTTCCACCTCCTGCAGGAATCTAGGACATTAAAACAATCTAATGAGGTTAATTGCTTAGATAATGAAAGAAGCACTTTTAATTCTATCTAGATAAAATATATAGCAACTGTTGACAAAGTGAATTAATAACTTCCCTAATGTCTAATCAAAGTCAAGCATAGGCTCAAGTATTTCCTTGTGGCTCTCTGATGGATTAGGATACAGTGTTTAGTAACACTTCATCGGCAACCATTCTTTAATAGTTCCTGTAATATAGAAGGCAATAGCAGTAGTTGTGATCGGTAATAGAAAATTCTGTTTCTCAAGAATTCTATGGGGGCATGTAATTTTGTTTATACAGATAATAAACTTCACATTAAGTTGAGTTTTATTTTACTTTATTTAAATATACAAGATCAGCTCCATCAAATGTATCTTCAATATCAAATTTTAAGATGGCATTTTTACTAATTAATTAAAACAGCTGTATCATTAAATCAAACAGACAACTTTAAAACTGTGTCATATAAGAACATTTTCCTTTAGTACCAAGAATAGATTACTTACTAGTCTCACAACAGGTAAAATAAAAAATAAAGCCAGGACCACACAGGTTTTGTAAGTGCCAGCTAATTGCTGTCAGGGAGCTAAAATAGTGTTTTACTGACTAAAAGTTTCATTTTTTTTGCTTTAGTGTGTGACATTGTCTTCATGAATTTGGAACTATGCACTGCTGAGAATTTGAATGAAGATGATATATGCCACAATCAATTTAATACACGTATGTCTTCAGAATTTTTTAGCAAAAAACTATGATCTCTGAACTAAATATGTAGCGCAATTTGAAGTGAAATACAAAGAATACACTCTTCATTATATGACAATGTCTACACGCCAAACAGACAGTTCACTAAAGATGATTCCCTCTCTGGCCCCACTGAGATGATCAAGGAAAATTCTCTTTATTTTTACTTAGAAGCATTTTCATTTTTCTTTTTTTTTT